>NC_140373.1:6745000-6930000 GCF_054491055.1 Hypomesus nipponensis | reverse complement strand
CACATGCAAGCACACACACACACACCAACACACACACAATAAGTGGTTTTATCTGTGTCACCATCAGTGCACTGTCAGCATCCGTGAGCTCCCTGGAGCAGAGTTGAAGTTACAACAGGGCTTACCGGACCACACGCAAACATTCACACGCAAACAAACATTAAGCATACATTGTGATCGCAACAACCATGCCAGGGCTAAAGGCATTCACAAGCATACACACACATACACAAAAACACACACATTTACATTGACACAAACTAGGCATCCTCCTCTGAACTAAGTCTCTCTGGTTCTCCTGTCCCTCCTTCCATTTCCCCCAGGATCCACCTCTATCCTATTCCTCTGGATCCTAACATACCGCTCACTGACATAGGATCCCTTAGAGAAAAGGAGAGAGAAACAAGGAGAGAGAGGGAGACATAGAATAGCTATACTGTCTACGTTTAGGCTAGCTATAGCTTCAGGGGGAGGCTGGTTGGAGATAGGGTGAACCCCTCGCACTAAAGCTGTCAACTGATACTGACCATCACACACACACACACACTAAACTCTGAACTAAGAGGACCTTGGGTAACAATACCTGCATGGTCATTTTAATCAGTCTGTGCCTTCCCGTACACAACCAGAAGTGCATGAAACAGGGACTAAACCAGGGGTCTAGCAGGCATGTACTGTACTAGTTAGACCAAGGAGCCATCCTTACTGTCCATGGATGACACTTGAACTGAAACGTCTTCAAGTATAGTCAACTAAAATATATTCAACCATAATTCAAGCATGAAAAGTCCAGTTAGGTGGAGGAGCTTTAACTGGACCCAGACACACCTGATGCTAGGTGCTCTAGCCTCCAACAGGCTCTGTGGGCCAACCAGCATGCTTCTATCACTTAAATATGAACACCAGGCAACATTCGGTTCATTTCTTCACATCATTACTGAATATCAGTGTTTACTGCTGGCACACAGCACCACTCTGACTCTCAGCTACAGATGTGCTGCCTGTGTGGTCCTTTAACATAACCAAAGCACTGATACTTCACAGACAACATGGGTTAGAAGTACCTCAGGGTTGAATTCTGGGACGGGCAACGAACCCGAACGGCTACCTTCAGACCAAGTGGACACCCTCACATTCTTTCGCGACAAAGATCTCACAACTCCCAGGTAAAGCTACCTAACCCCCGGATGCGGTTCGAACCCGAACGCAAACCCACACGTTTACCATTCGACCAAGAGAACATGTTTGCAGTCCAAGGACACCAGAAGAGCTTACTTCTCTCAGGCAGTAACAGCTCATCACAGTCTTCGTCAGTGACATCAGGGTCCAAATGGAGCCATAGCTCTTCTGTTCACCGCACTATAATCATCATAAAATGGCACCCATTCCACCTCTCTCATAGAAACCCGGACCTTTCCATCTGTCCGGACACCCAACTCGACAGTAACAATGTTACAGTACATTTACATGACAGAGACACACCATAGACTCGTCCCTGGCTAACCTCTCGCTCTCTCTCTTTCTCTTCCTCCCTCTGTCTTCCTCCCTCTCTCTTCCTCCCCCCCCCTCTCTCTCTCTCTCTCCCGCTGCGTACGGCGCTGGATCCAAGGTCAGTGGGTTACATTAACATCGATCAATCAGAACGCGATACTCAAATGTGACTTTAAGTAGCTCTTCCAGATGATATCTCTGAGTTATGACGCCTTCCAAAGCCGGGATGCGAATCCCCGTCAAACACTGCACCATGCTGCAGTCCACAACAGTAAACACATACACACGCTCTAGTTCCTGTCCTTGTCCCATCCTGGGACCCTGCATTCACAAAGTCAGCCACACACAAACATCCGCTTCAACCGCTGCAAACTTAATCCGACTAAAGCTTAAGAGCAGCACCAGCTCAGCCAGGTAATGAATCAGATGAGAGGACTTACTGGATAGGAGAGAAACTCTGCTGCCTCCTCCACTGCCATTTTCCCCTGCAGTAGTGAGTGAAACCTGAGTATTCAATGAGATATGCTATAGCGCCAGGACTGGAGCAGGGGCTGGAGCTGGGACAGGGGGGGGCTGGGATAGGACCAGGCTGAGACAGGGGCATTATGCTTGGGCTAAAAATACCTGCATGCCTGGGAGGACAGGGGGCAACCAACAGTTCCGCTGCTAATCTCTTCCTCCTCTGAACTGAACAATAACATCATACTACTCTTAATTGTTGTACTGAAGTATACAACTTTAGCTTTGCAAGAACGTCTACAGTTTTTGAACGCCCGTGCAGTTTAGGTATGCGCTTGCGTTGTAGTGCAGCATCACCTTTGTAACATTTGCATCCCTTCAACAACAAAGTATAGAACACAAAGTAGCCACAGCATCTTGCACAATAAACCAACACCAGCTCCAGTCGCCTGCCACATTGAGACCTGCATCTGCCTGTAAACACCAGCTCTGAGCGAGAGCCAGCTGACTCCTCTCCTGGCTGGCCCTCATCCCACATAGCAGCACAGGGGAATCTCTCTCCCACACTTACCATATTAGTAGGCACTAGTCACTCTGGGCTAGCAGTAACCATGATACGCACGGGGGAACCAAAATAGAAAAATAGTCCTCAGCAGCCAGGGATGGTTAGAGTAGGGCCCCCGCCCCCCTTCTCCTGCCCCCCTGCCCCTGCCCACGAGGCCCCCCAGCCAGGAATCTGTCCAGAGCAAGTCTCATTGTCTTCCTGTCTTATCAGCTCTTTTTCCCTGAGCCACAATGCAGATCCACTGCCAGGTCAGTTAGCCAGTGCAGCTACTCGTGTAGATAGTGAAGTCAGTGTAGCCGGTATGTCCACTGTTCCTGGAGTAGCCAAAGCCAGTGTATCCTGGAGGCTGGAGCCTGGAGGTAGCACAGTGGTTAGGTAGCTTGGCTGTAGGCAACACACCAGGCTTTTGCCTGGGGACAAGAACATCAAGTCCACTGGAGGAGCTAAGGAGATGTGGCTGATCTTTCTCTGGTAAGCAGGCAGGCGGACAGGCAGGCAGCAACCCAGTAGATGCTGGCTTCTCTGGATAGCTACTGACTGCATCAACAATATAATCAACCACTACCCAGCCACACAACCCCAATCACACACACATACACAGTTGCCAACAACTTAATGAATTGGATCAATGCAGTCAACAATAACTCATTTTGATGGTTAAATAAGGTTCTTTTTTCATTTTCTAGGTGGACAATTAATTCCAATCTGATATGCTTGGCCTTCTCACTGTAAGCATAAAGCAATCGCAAATGAGAGACTGTTTGATGTTGTCAACATAGGTGGTGCCCTATACTGGGTATCCTCAGCACAATAAAATCAACCTACAACCGAGATATATCAACCCCACCTAAAGTACTCGTATGTAGCGATGTGTATGTATGTCAAATTCAGTTGAAGTGAATATTGTTTTTTTCTGGTATTTTTGGAGGGTATGTCTCTGCTTTGCAAGGCTGGCAGTTGATCCAGTGGGAAAGGAGGAGTTGTCATGGCAACAGAATCCTGACTGCAGTGTGAGGTGGAGTGGAAGCCCCGGGAATGAAAACTTTATCATCCTTAATGGTTACAGTCCCTTATTATGCTGAGGGTTCTCACTGTGTAATGTGAAAGGTTCCAGAATGTTTTGTGATGTTGATATTTCCAGAATGTTTTGTGATGCTGAGGATTCTAGAAGGTTATAGAATGCTGAAGGTTCTAGAATTATTTTCAATGCTAAGGGTTCAGGACTAGTGTCTTATGATGCTATAAAGGTAATAAAACTCAAGCATCTGTAATGTCTTGTAATATTTCTTCTTTGCGTCTTTTCTCTTTCAGTCACATGGGGTAATTATATATACTGTGATGTACCTCTGTCATAAGTATTCTGCTGAATCATCTCCAAGTGTGAAGATGACGTTCACTAGAACAGTGTTTAACAAACATACAGCTATTGACTCTGGTGGAAACAGATGAACCACCAGCCTGATCAATACAGCCAATTAAGAGTACTCCTCATGTCTCAATCCTCACGAGACACACCTCGCTGCCCTCCTCTCCCTCCTTCATCATCTTCCTCTGTAGAACCTGACCCTCAGTCCTCTGATCAATATGGCTGAAGGCTGGATCACCTCTTCATCTCAGCTGGACATAGGGACAGTAGCTGCAGGTAGAGAGGCTGATGGGCTGGTTCTGGGGGAAAGTACATGCACAGAGAGAGGAAGAGACCGGAAAGAGAGGGAGACTGGTGAGATATGGAGCGAGAGATAATGTGACAGAGTGAGAGAGAGAGCAACACAAACAAACGTGCATACTTGGGAATCTCCAAACACCAGTTCTCTGTCAGACCCTAGTGGCTACACTTGATCACTGCATTGACATTGCCCACATAACTGAAAGCATGTCTAATTGTCAGCAACCACAGCATTCTGCATGAACCTTCTACGATGTTAGTGTTCCCCTCTGGTACAGACTGCTCACAGAGTCTAAGCTAAATCATTATACCTAGCAGAACACATACCGCGTGATCAGTACCACACACTCTTAGGCGATTGGCTGTGGGCTCAGCTCTGCTGACTCCTCATTGGATAGTGGATAGATGCTGATGCTGTACTGTTGCTGCTCGAGAGCTACTCTGGGCGTAAGGATGGCTGTGACGTGTGTGTGTGTGGACAGACAGAAAGAAAGAGACAGACAGACAGACAGACAGGATTGACACTGGCCGTCTGTTGTCACGGTAGCCTAATCTCTTCTGACAGCCACTGAGCAGAGGTCATGAATTAGTTAGAGATGTCCAGAGAACACCCACCAGCCTCCATATCAAACACCCTGCATCCCCCAGCCCCTCAGGACCCCAGCCCACACGAGGACTAGCTGGAACAGCCATACTTTCTGCAGACTGTCGTCCTTCTGGTTCAATTGAAAATTTTAAAGCTAAAATAATCTTTTTAAGAAATAACAATACCAGCCCCTAACTTATCTGTTTTTAGAAGGATAATGTAACTGGTCTCAATTGGTTTTGAAATGAGACACAATTCACTGGTCTGCTGGTCTGTCTCTTGTGCTGGGCAGGTGGGTCCTGTCAGGTTTCAGGGTCAACAGGACTTACAGTAACTGTCCTTCCACCCTAGGGTTTCCATTTGTCGGGTTGTGCGATTTAACGAAGTAGTGCATTTAAAAGCTGTTGGATGGGTTGTAAACAACACACAGATGGACTTGCTATGGTTCACTTCCTCTCGCATCAGCCAATCACATGCTTGCAATGTTGCACTCCTCCTCAGTTCAATGGCAACCTAACACATGTTACTGCTGCAGCTGCTAACCTCATCTGCTTGACACAAACACAAACACACACATGCCACACACAAAGATGTGACAGGGAAATACAACTCTAACTGAACAGGGATTCATTCCATTGTAGCACCAAAAAGGCAGGACATATATATATATATGTGGCATTGAGCCACAGAGTTGCTAATGGATTATTAGGGAAATGTTCTCTCTGGATCGATAAGCACTCTGACCAAGGGCATCAATGTCCACTTTGTCCTTACTACTTCCCAGTCCTCACAGAGCAATTTTACTGAACAAAGGAAACCAGTTAGATGACAAAAAATGAGCCACAAATGAGCAAACAATGTACATACAAGCAACCAATGACACATCAGTGTTGATGATGCACCATGGAGCCACACGAAGATAAGTCAGTAATGTATGCATCCAGTGGCTCCACCACACTCTCCATATCACTCTCTCTCTCTCTCTTTTGCTTTTCTCTCTGGGACTAAAGGAGAGGATATGGAGTGGGGAAGAGAGAAAGAGAGTGAGTGAGTGTAAAGAGGAGAGAGATGGAGAAAAAAGGAGGTTAGTGTTTCCTGGCTCCGGCCCCAGACTCCCAGCCTGGAAAGCCTAACGTCTCTGCACAGCTCAGCACTGACCCAGGATACTTTGTGGTCCGTGACGTGACTACCTGGCATGCCCCTCGCCCCACCCCGCCCTGCCACACACACACACACACACACACACACACTGCCTGACAGAGAAGGCTGTGCAGCAGGACATACATCACACACCTCGCCTTCTCTGGTGAATACGTGTCAGAATGTGTGTGTGTGTGTGCATGAGAGTGTGTGAGGGCAGAGAGCACGTGTGTTTCCAGACTACAGCCCCACCCTTCCGCTCACCTTCAGTGTCCGCTACAAGCAGGGAATACAGAGAGCAATGGAGCAGCCTGCATTCACGACCCACCCACACACACACACACACACACACACACACACACACACACACACACCTGCTGCTGCTGAAGTCCACTATCTATTGAAATACCAGCCTTACGCCATTGCCACAAACTATCTTTTGTCTTCTCAAATTTAGCTCAGAAACTTAGTGTAATACTGTGCAGCTACTACAAGAGTACATGACTTCAAGGTTCTCAGAATGTGTTACATCTGAACAACTGCAGAGCAGAAGAGAGGAAGGGAGGTATAAACACACACACAGACACACTCACGTGCACACATTCCTGTGGCTCATACATCTAAACAGCTGTGTGTGTATATGTTTCTGCTTCAAAAGGAAGATACTGTAAATGCTGTTGCGGTTGTAGTTTCTGGTGGCTGGTGCTGCATTCAAACAGACTGAGGATAATGTAGGGGTGAGGCTGTGTGTTGATAATTGCGCACACGTGCGTGTACATGTGCGTGTACAGTACGCGTCTGTGTCTGTCTGGGTTTCACAAATGCAACTCGACCCAGTTCTGACTATCTCTGCAGTGGAGAGAGAGCAAGAGAGAAGGGGGTAGAGAGAGAGGCAGAGATTGAGAGAGAGAGAGAGAGAGAGAGAGAGAGAGAGAGAGAGAGAGAGAGAGAGAGAGAGAGAGAGAGAGAGAGAGAGAGAGAGAGAGAGAGAGAGAGAGAGAGAGAGAGAGAGAGAGTGAGAGAGAGAGAGAGAGAGAGAGAGAGAGAGAGAGAGAGAGAGAAAGGTGGGGTGGGGAAGAGAAGAACAGCCCTGCAGGGAAGCAGTCGGATAAAAGGCTTAACCAACACATCATGCTCCCCCATCTCTGAGAACACTGCTAATGTTTACTCCAGTTAACACTCTCCCTTTCTTCGCCCCCACTCTCCCTCTCTTTACTCCAACTCGCTCCATTTCTTTACCATCGCCCTCTCCTTACCCTCCATCTTCTACTTCTAATAACCCCTACCCTCTCCTTCTATGACCCCCCTCACACTATCCTTCCCTTTACCCCACAACATTATGACTTTCCCTCTATTCCTCTCTCTCTCTCTCTCTCTCTCTCCTTCTCGCTGGCTTCTGATGGGCTCCAGTTCTATTATTCATACCCTTCGTAATACTTAGAGCTTTTTTCTCCTCCATCACACTCTTATCTTCCTTTCCTCTCGCCCCCTTCATCCCACAATCTGTCCTCCTCCTCCACGGTCTTCTCCTCTCCTCAATTGCAGCACAGTCCCTCCCTTTCAACCCCTCTGTTTTCCTCTCACTACCTCCCAGCCTTCTTCTCTCCTCTCCTCCACCCCACCCTCTGCTCGTTCTCCACCGTCACATGGCTGTTCACTCTCTCCTCCTTGTTATCGTCTCATTCTCCGGAAGAACCCGCAGCAGGATGGTCAGCTGTGCTGAGCCAGAGCCTCGCCTGTGTTCTCCCATCCCCTGCCCATTTCTCCTCTGTCAGTCAGAGGGAGGAAGAGGTTTGTCTGGACCCTCCGCAGCATGGCAGAGCTTCCACAAACAGAGCAGAGTCTCCACTAACCTCCAGATACAGCAGCACACCCTGGCCTAGTTCAGCATCCTCATTAGGAGTGTATACAGTGTGTACCTGCTACGTTTCCATATGCAATATGGTGGGATGGGAGGCCGTTAATCTCCCATGATTCAACGGCTTTGGTGGCAGGCGTGAGTGGGCTGGCTCTGTCGTGATTGGTGGGTTATGCAGATCAGGAAGGAAGATGAGGGTAGGGGAAGGAAGAGGAGGCGCTCTCAGCTTGGATGCTTCTTTGTCTCTCCGTTCCACTTTGCTGCAGCGACATGTCTGGTCCATGTGACTGGAGTAGTGTCTCTTCACTCACGCTGTACCACGGTAATACTACCTACACGCTGGGGTTGGTTTTCCATTAATCTACATGTGAGATGATTTTCTGTGGGATGTAAATCACCTGAACAATACCGTTTTCACCATCAAAATGTGTTATTTACTAGCTTCAGGAACCAGCACAATTACAACTCAATAAAGAGTGTGCAAGAGAAAGAGAGAGAGAGAATGAGAGAAAGAAAGAAAGAGAAGTAAGAACATGAGAAATGCTACGGAGTAGATAAAAAAAATGAGGGAATCAGACACAGAGCACAGCTCCCCAGGGAGAAGACTCTACTGAGGACAGACAGGAACAGTGTAGGAGAAGAGCGAGGAGGGGGAGGAGAAAGGGAGGAGGGGTTGGAGAGGAGGGGGGAAGGGCAGGGCAGGCGGAGGTGGGTGGAAAGAGTGAGGGGGGACTCCAAAAGAGAGGGGGAAAGCCAAGAAGCCCTCCACGCACAATAGAGATGAGAGAGGAGGGGAGTGTGGGTGGAAGAGCGATGGGGAGGAGGGAAATCAGGGACCTTGAAAAATGAGGCTTGGCTTAAATAAGTGTCAGGGGATTACTGCCGTGGGGTGGGGTGTGCATGTGCGCGTGTGTGTGTGTGTGTGTACAGAGGAGGATGCTGGTGGCAGTGAGTGTGAACTCAAGCTCTTAGAAGCCCCACCCCCCAACCATGCACACACACACACACACACACACCCCTCAACACCCCTCTTTCTACCCCAAAAACACAACAATAAGAGAGATAGATGGAAGACACATGGGGAAAAGAGGGGTGTCAATAGCTCCTCTAGTGTGTGTCTGTGTGTGTGTGTGTGTGTGTGTGTGAGGTGGTGGATGTGTTTGTGTGTGTGTGTGTGTGTGTGTGTGTGTGTGAGGTGGTGGATGTGTGTGTGTGTGTGTGTGTGTGTGATTGAGTTGAAACAAGGACAGGCTGGAGGACAGACAGTGGTCTCGTCTCCTGAGTCTATGACATCAAACGGATACAACAGCAGCTCAGACTGTGTACGAGACCCAGTCACAGAGTTACACTCAGCCTACTAGAACCACAGGAAAGAAACATGTGATGCACTGAGAGAGAAGAAAGCTTTTAGTGCTGTAAGTCCCATAGACATTACTGCTCTGGTGCTCAAATAAACAGCAGGATTCTGATCCTCGAGAGGGAGGAGAGGAGAGGAGAGGAGAGGAGAAAAGAGGAGGAAAGAGGAGAGGAGAGGAAGACAGGGCAGGGCAGGGCAGCAGACTATAATATGGATTTTCAGCGTCAGGAAAAGTGATAGGACAGATCAACGCCAACCAAGAAGCCCACTACTACTCTAAGCTACAGCCAGCTGTACCCCCGCCAGCACTATGATACACAACTGAACAACACCTACCATACAGACAAAATGTAATCAATATTTTTGGCCACTGTGTTTGGCTTGTCCTTCGCTCTGTTCCTCTATTCCTCTCTCAAATCACAGCAGTGTAAACCAATACAGTCAGCTCCCCACTCTTAAACTGAACTACAATGTCTATGTACATGACTATCTACTTTTACTATCGCCAAGAATCCTATAACATTATGACCTCTGACCCCACAGCCCCTACACTGCTGAGTGGAGGTCAGCAGTATTGAGTCATTGGAACGTCTAGAAGCCCTCTGATGGATTAAGGCTTCACACCCTCTCACTTACACAACACACACATGTACGCACACACACACACACACACACACACATCTCCTGGGACCCCCCCCCATCCCCTTATTTCCAAAACCTTATTGATTAGCTACTTGTGGCAATCAATCCTATTGGTTTATAGATCTTGGCAATGAGAGCCCGTCAAGGTTGCAGTCATCAAGCCAAAATTAAAAGGCGGAGGAGGAGAGAAAAAGGATAATTACACTTATCTAACGAAGGCAAGAGGACTCAGCAGTAAGAAGAACGGACTGATTCATTGGCTGGTGAACAGGCGATTGATTTCTCTTCAACAGTGATGGTTGGGCCTGTGTGGTGGTTGGTGGGCCCATTGTTCCGTCATGTGAGGGACTCACATCTATATCTCCCCAAGAGCCTTCTGGAAACTCATCTGCCAGTCCTGCCTGTCTGAGGCCTTCTCTCTTTGTCTATGCTTCTCTGGGTAGGTCTTTATACAGTACATGTTTTTCACTCTCTTTCTTTCCCTTTCTCTCTCTGTGTTTTCCTCCTTCTACGTACTGTGTGAGAAGTGTGGCTCCCTTTACTGTTGCAGTGGACTTCATCTGCACCAAAGGCTGTGGCCGCTCCACAGGGAGATGGATAGAATACCCTGACACACACACACACACACACACACACAAACAAAATAACACACAAATCCCTTTAAATATGCCGGCAATTCTGCATATTAGAGCGTTTTACAACCCAAAATATCAGGATATTTACTCATTGCATGTATACAAGTATACTAAATCACACTAAATGCCTCTCTGTGAGCAGGTTTCACTATAGAATCATCTGAATGTGGACTGCATGTTTTCATTTTCCACGGGAGATCAAAGAGTCCCATCCTGCAGCCCCAGAAGCGTGACTACTCCACAGTGTTCTCTACGCTGCGCACCACCAAGCCCTCAACGGCACCGTAGCCAACACACGCCACACCATGTTTACGTAACCATCAGTTCATGTATGGAAAACACAATAATCCACTGAGGAGTAGCTTCCATCATTTTCAATCTGGACAGTAACAATAAATATAAATAAATACATTGTTTAAATTGATTTTTAACTGTTAAGCCCTTCACCGACCACCAACAACATATAAAACACCTACCTCCCCTCTTGTATGCTCTGTACAGCACTATAAGCTCAACATCAACATTCTACACAGCAGCGACACACATTTGTCAAACCTTACACACTGCCTGGTTCTGTCTTTGTCAAGTCATTAAAACAGTCAGTCAGTCAGTCAGTAAGAGCACCTGCCCTTGAAGTGCTGCTCCCCACCCACCCACCCCCCCACCAGCCTCATACCTCTGACACACACCCACACAGACAGATCAAACGCACACCTGTGTGTGTTTCCTGAGCAGGTGAGCCCCACCAGGATGTGCAAGCACCACAGCTCGTTAGCAGCCTCCACAGACAAACACTCCCGACCGCCTGTCTCCCCCCCCTCCCTCCCTCCCTTCCTCCTCAGCTCTGCCACCCCCCACACTGTACCTCCCCACCTCCGCTCTCTCATCTCCTTACTTCCATCCCCCTCTTCTGTCCCGCACCCTCCCAACCCCTGCCGGGAGCCCACTCGTGCGATATGTTTTTATGTGTGAGTGTGTGTGTGTGTGTGTGTGTGTGTGAGTGCGTGAGTGCATATGCTGAGGATTCATGAAGGAGATGAACCAGGACAAAAGAACGAGATCGTTGAGGGACTGATGTGACGGAACAGTCTCCCTGAGCCTCCCTTCTCTCCTCTCTCCATCCCCCCTCTCCTCCTCTACCTTTTTCTTCAGCTCTCGAGAACGCTTCCTGAGCTTCCTCTTCTTCTCCTTCTCGTCCTCCACAGCATTCAGGTCCAGATCAGCCCTCTTCTTCAGCTGGGAGGCAGCGTGAGCCATGGCGAGGGTCCTTTCAGAGGCTCGCTAGGAAAGAAAGGAGCACCGACACAGCTTCTCCCTGACGCAGGCACGACAGGATAGAAGATCCCCAGAGGCGGAGTTGGGGCAGGGCTTTCCCCTCCCCAGGTGTCTGATCTAGTCTGGTAACCCAGCAGACCAGGGCCCACGCAGGTGAGAACCGTGGCCGGAGGAAGGTGCCCCCTCACTGGACCAAAGCAGCTTCTCTGGAGCTGGTGATAGGTTCTCCCACACAGCCCAACAGCTGTAGTATCCTTCTCAGGGCACGAGCCAAGGAAGATAAAAGATAAAAGGATGAATACGAAAGAGTTAAAAAGCAACGTCCTCCTGTTAAGTGCCTGGTAAACACGCTCTTGACGTTTTTGTCTGAATGTAGGATAGGTATCTGTGGGATCCAGTCCAGAGGAGCACAGCTTCTTTCAGTATTTATGTGTTCCAGAGCTGGTTAAAATAGCTCTTCATTTGGTCCTGCAGGCTGAGCTGAGCCTGGTTGGAATGTGCTGGATGCTGGAGGGGGGGTGAAGCTTAAGGCGGTATCCCAAGAAGAGTCTCTGTCTTCAGGATGAGTGTCTGGTCCCACTGCCTGCTGTCTCAGTGTCCCACAGCCCCCTGGCCCTAACTGAACCTGGAGACATCCTCGCAATACACACACACACACCCTCCGCTGCGCGCAAGACAGGGATGGGAATGACAGGGAGGAGGGAGGGAGAGGGAGAGAAGCGAGAGGAAGGGAGGGAGGAGCTGAGAGGTAGAGCGTGGAAGGAGGGGCTGAGAGATAGAGGTAGGAGAGAGAGGCAGACAGAGATAGAGCGAGAAAGAGAGACAGGAGAGAGAGAAGAGAGAGGCAGACAGAGAGGAGAAAGAGAGCAACAGAAGAAAAAAGAACATGTGAGAGAGAGAGCGAGAGAGAGAGAGAGAGAGAGAGAGAGAGAGAGAGAGAGAGAGAGAGAGAGCGAGAGAGAGAGAGAGAGAGAGAGAGAGAGAGAGAGAGAGGTAGTAAGGATGGTAGGAGAAGCACTATGACTATGGCAGGATTCTCACCCACCAGCTGGAAGTGCCTAATAACGAAGGGGGGTGAAGATGCTCCAGATCAGTGCACACACACACACACCAGTTCTCATACTGCTATTGGCCACAATGTCCCATTATGAAATGTTCTCCCATGAGGACCACACACTGACCCAAACCTCCCTTTTTCCTAGCTATTTTTTCTGCTTTGTCAGCTGTCACTGCAGAGCAAGCTCAGTGTGAATCCTTCGAGCATTTGCAGATGAGAAATGGAAGCGGATAAGGAGCAAAAAGGAGGGAATCTCAATAATTTACAAAAAGAAATCACAGCAAAAATGCCACTGTGTTCTGAGCAAGGCATTTTGCTTGCATCAACAAGAATTCCATTGTGGTATGTTTGAATCCCACAGTACATACAATGCAAGCGTGGTTCTCTATGTATGTTGGCTGCCTGTTCACACGGCACCTGAGCCCGCGCTCGGAGACTGCAGTCTCTGAATATTAATGAGCTGTGAGGGCTCTGGCTCAACTGGGACATGCGTGTGAGGAACAGACTGCTCTGATTGGCTACCAGGAACATGGAAGCCACACCCATTAAGATGACAGGCACAAAGAGAAATGGAGAGTGAGATTGGTAAGATATTTTGTTTTCCAAATAGATTCATTTGGCAGTCAAAAATGCCAGATATCAACTAGTTATACCGCCATGGACAGTTCAGAAACAACTTGATTTCACTGATGTGGGATGGTAGCCAAATTAAACTAATTAAAAACATAACATGGCTGGTTACAAATTAGGCACTAGAACCCCCTCCCCATTAACTGTGCACGAGGCACACTTCTCCCCCACACAGGAATGAACTCTTTGACCTTTCCCACCAGTTTACAGGAAAACTCAATATGCAACCTTGCCATCACAAGCCCCAGTAGCACTGGTTATGGATCCATCGACTCTGTTCCCGAGAGATTGAGAGGAGAGAGAAGCTGAGAAAGATTGGTGGATTGTTCCTATATTCTGTTTGTTTTACAGAAGAAATTCAATTTGCCATGAAAAAGCTATCTGGTAACACACAGCAATCAATAATGACAGAGGAAAATGATGAGTGTCTGTGTGTGTGCATGTGAGTGGGATTTTACAGTAACAGATCACTACTACAGTCTAATACAAAACCTTCCTCTTGAGGATGAGGAGGGTTCAGAAGGAGACCAGACACGGCACAGCGACCCAAACAAGTTCTACCTAAACGCCTCGGCGTATTTACAGTAATCCAACTCCAGACCCAGATCATCAACCAATCTGCTAACTATTGAACTCAGGGGCGCTCCATTATAGTTGGAGCATGAACCGAGAGGGTGTTGGCTCTCCAGGAACAGGGTTGGACAGGGCTGCAGTAGGGATTATGCAGATGAATAGTCGCCACGACGCGCTTCTATACTCGACCCGCTCTCAATCCTCCCCACCTGCAGCCACAGGGGGCCCTCTGCATTAGCAGGGGCAGACAGGGATGCATCCCTTATTAACGTCTCCCAGAGAGAGGAAGCCACAGAGGAGCAGAGAAACTGACAAGAACTGACTTGAGGGTTCTTAACCCTGTCATGACTGCCACGTCTTTAATGAGCTTCTCTGCTCGAAATTAGATTAGTAGAGAGGGGAGATTCCAGTGGTGGATTATCCTAGTCTGATACTGCCATGCAAGTACAGACTGGAGCTACTACGGTTTGTACAGAGTTATGTAGCAGTTAACACAATGCTGTGTGCAGTCAATAAAGTAATCTATTGCTGTCAAGACACTTTTAAGATATGGCTCTGGTAAAATGCCAAAATTTGAGAATGTGTGTCAGTACAAACCCATCAATTAGATAAGCTCTGCACCAGATACAGTACTCCATATCTGGTGTCTCTGATTACAGGAAGGGAAATAGGAAAACCACAACAACAAAAAATCGAAACATCAAATATTCCGAGGAACATGAACCTCAAATTTTTGCCTGGCCTTTGGACTCCATGCAGTCTTGTCATTACCAGGTAGTAATTTATAAGATAGTGTCCAAGATATTTCCCTGTGATAGACCCTTCCCCAGAAGCGAACCAGTGTGTAGAGGCCTGAGATAAGATCTGATTCACCATTAAAACTAACCAGGAAGTAAATAATTCATCTGGCTTGATAAGCCGTCAGCCAATAAGAAGAGAGGCCGCTGTGACTGAGTGGTGCTCCAGCTCCATGGCGTGCAGCATGGTAAAAACTCCTAACAAGCATGAAACAGTTCTCCCTTTCCTTCCCTTCATCTCTCCCTAGTTCTCCCTGCTTCCCAGCTCCCCTCACATTCTTCAGAGCCTGTGGCTAATGTTATCATCTGCTGGCTGAAACACCTGCTACCCCACCTCACACGCCCCTCACCTCAGCCAATTGACGCTCTCACCACCGTGACATTATGAACCACACAAACACAACCCATGCTCGTACACGCACGCACACGCACACACACACACACACACACTGCTGGCAGGCTGTTAGTGAGTCGTATTGGTTGCTGATGGCCTGGTGAACAGACCTGTCAGAACTCTGTGTTCCAGAAGAAGATGGTGTGTGTTTCTCAGTCCAGCCCCAGCTGGTGATGACTAACCAGAAGGTCAGACTTACAGGCGTGACATGAGAGGACAAAGACAAGAGGCCGAGAGATGGCACAAACACAGACAGAGTTTCTCGATTCTCATGACTGAAAATGTCCTCCACCAGTCTAACTGTCCCTGCTGGACTAAGTTCTCTATACAGGACTGGAGGGCCCTTGATCTGGGGCTTTTTACTCTTAGAGCAGTAGAGAGAGTGAGAGAGAGACAGAGAGAGAGAGCAAGCAAGCGTGTGTGTGTGTGTGTGTGTGTGTGTGTGTGTGTGTACTAGAGCGTGTCCTCATCATCCTAGCCTATAAATAAGTAGGTTGAGATGATAAAAAGGCTCACAGCTCTGTGTTTCCTGTGAGGACAGAGACTTGTATCACACAGCACATTGCCGAGTCATGGAGCAACAGCTTTAGACTGAGCTGAGGGATACACAGATGCTTTCCAATAGCAAGTAAAGGCAGCCCTGATAACAGGACTATCTTGGCTAATCATAGATAAGAACAGAGGAGGTCCTTGCAATTGTTCCAACATCTCTTTCAGCAAACCATCCTCGTTGAGCTCGTTGCTGAGTTGATCTTGCAAGTTTGTCATGCTTGGTGACTTGGTTCCTTCCTGCCAGCTAACTAACTTGCTTACTGTTAGTGTTACTAGCTTGCCAGTCATTCTAACATGGATATAGGGAATTGACAACCATTTTTTCACTAGTACTCCATTGCTCATGACAGACAGCATTCCTGGTCTCTAGCTCCCTCTGCTGGTGAAATGCACACACTGCAGATCAACTAAGCCAGGTCAGGTGTGCTGCACACACACCTTCTAGACCCACTAAGGTTTCCAGCAGCTATGGAAAAAAAATATATATATATTATACTGCATATGGTGGATATCATAATGATTATCTTTATGCCAATTCAGGATTTTTCTGAAATATTATCTGTCAAAGCTTACTCTGAACATCACCTCATAGGCAGATTTGTCATAGAGTACCAAAACATTAAGACTGTGTTATGAGGAGAACATAAAGAGGGGGTCTTATATCCAATATTTTGGAATAGCAGGCAGCAACATGTAGTACACTTCCTGGCCACTAAGGGGCATTATTGCCCTGAGAGCAGAGTATCACAACTGTTCAGTTATGACACACACACACATCACAAACACATATCACACACACACACCAACACAATGTTAAGATCTCAGCCCCTTGAGTTACAGGTCAGCTTTACACTGGTTCACTTGTCGACACACGGTATCAGGCTATTAAAGATAACTTGTGATGAGATGTGAAGAGAAGTGAGAGGGGGCATCTCAGTGTTCATCAATATCAACTCCTCACTGGGACAGGAGGGCACCAATAACATTGCTCTGACAGACAGGTCCTCTGGTGTGTGTTTGATGACTTCCAGATCTCTTTCTAATCTGACCTTGTAGGAACCTGCAGGGGTATCAGCCTGTATTAGAATAGAGGAAGGAGCAGACTGGAATGACAGAATATTTTAACTGCAGTTTAATTGTATTAGTTTAAGGAGTATACAGTAAGTGGACTAGCGTTCCTGGCTAGACAGACCAGACCAGACTACCGGTAGATCCGACCGGATCAGACCAGACCAGACCAGACTACCGGTAGATCCGACCGGACCAGACCAGACCAGACCAGACTACCGGTAGATCCGACCGGATCAGACCAGACCAGACCAGACTAAGCCTATGCTGTCCTCTTATGAACTCTTTACACCAGTGTGTCTCATGCCTTCTATGTTAGCAGGTCAAAACTAACACAAACATCTCCTCTCTGCCACGATGCTCCAGGCGTTTGTTTACCAGACTGAGACAGGTGTAAGCAGTTCACAAACAAACAGACAACACCGAGGTACTAGAACAAGCCCTCGAGGACCTGTCAACATGAACCACCGTCCCATCTCAGACAGCTGCTGACAGGAACCACCGTCCCATCTCAGACAGCTGCTGACAGGAACCACCGTCCCATCTCAGACAGCTGCTGACAGGTATTACCCCGTTTCCAGATGAAGCGGAAATGCCCAAATGTGTGAGGTGAAACTACAGGCGTTTGTTCACATGTTGTAGGGAAGATGCAGTCAGAGTTTATTTAAAGGTCGAACCAGCAGCAGGGTTATCACATACCTTTTTGTCTTCATACAGTACATTCTACACAATGAGCCAACCCAACCTCAACTGAAAAGGAGGTAACCGGCCCCTAACTCCAGCAGCGATGCAGGGCCACAAACGTAATCAATGACCATGTGAAGAGCAAGAACAGCGAGACATCCTCTTCTCTGTTTGAAGTGATGATTGAAGCAGCAGGAGTTGCTAGGGGGGAGGGGGGAGGGGGGCGATAGAGCAGCTGCTACAAGCTGGGAAAGCTGCACACAAACAGATCAAACCAGAACTGACCTCCATCAGACTGGGAGACTATAGTAAGATCACACCCCAAGATACACTAAAAGAGACAACTCGTGATTTAAGTGGCTGCATTAAGCAGTGCAATTCAGGACATGCACCGTGAATGAGAACCAATTACGCTCAAGCAGGGAGAGCAGTGAACCTAATTACCTCAAAATCAAATAAGGAAATCGATCGATAAATCAAATCAATATCGGATTGGTGCAGCAAGGAAAACCCTTGTAATGACTCCCAGTGGAGTGGACTGGAGCCATCTCTACCAAGTTCATGCGTCACAAAGACAGCAGCTGTGGATGACACCAACATTCTGTTCCCTCTCCTCTACCTCTTTCTCGTCCCACCAGAACACAAGCCCTTGTATGGCCATGGGATGCACAGCCATGGTACGTTGCTATGGAAGCAAAATAGTCACGGCAAACAACATGTAAGGCAACAGACCAATCAATCAATGCTGGAAGAAGGAAAACGTACAGCAAATTAGGTTCTGTGTAGCATCAAGCGGTGTGTAGTATAAACAAATGTGCTGTTAGAAGTTGGAAATTGGTATATGTCACAATTCTATGACTACATACCAGATTACAACAAACTCTGTGTTTGCATACAGTGGAAGACCACCAGAGTCCATCCTACTAGTGTACACAAGCAGTAGGCAAGAAAGGGCTGTCTTAATTGAAATTGACCACAGCAATGGAATAACATGTCAAGTGTGTGAGTAAGCAGACTTTACTCTGATCGGCTCGGACCTTTTCTAATCTACTGTAATTGGTTGAATTCTTGGTCACAATCAATCCAAGTCTATGGTGCTGACGAGGTTCTGCTGGGGCGCTATGGTAACTGACTGCTCATCTCAGGAGAATGATGTCATTAGGGCACACCACGTGAGAGAGGACTGGGGCCAAACATGATGTCATTACAGCGTGCTGCACCTGTCTCACCTTCTAGGTTCTGTAAACTTAAGGAACACAGGGTTAAGATGTGAGTCGTCTACAGACAGCAAAAGCAATCTCTGTAAACTCCTTTGATTGTGTCGGCCTGTCCTTCTGTTTGTCTCTCCTTCTGTGTGTCTGTGTGTCTGCCTGCCTGCCTGCCTGCCTGCCTGCCTGCCTGTCTGTCTGTCTGTCTGTCTGTCTGTCTGTCTGTCTTTCTGTCTGTGTCTGTCTGTCTGTCTGTATGTCTCTCTGTCTGAGTGAGGTCAACTCCAGTCCTGCTGGGACTCAGCCAAGGATCTCCTAGGCAACGGACACACGAGCCACAAATAGAACACCACATAGAATATTCCTACACTGTGCTGTGGCCACACCAGAACAAACCACACACTCCATGCTTATCTCCCTCCACCATGGCACACAGTAGAGCCAGGCAACAGAAGAGATACTGGCCTGGGAGAGAACATGCTTCAGAGACGTCTCTCATAAACAGTTGGTGTGATTAGTTTAAAATTCACCATATCTTAAGGCACTGATATTGCAGTACAAGGAAAATTACGAAGCATTGAACTAAGTCTAGCATGAAAAATGTTCTTTAATTGGTTGCTGTATGTGAAAGAGGGGTTTCTTACCCTCACTGAAATGTTATCTCTTCACGTCATAAACTAGGTTAACTACTCCTTCATACTTAAAGACCAGACAGACCCCTGGTGCCTTTCTGCTTCAGGAGTCAGATCAACATCTTGGTCAGACTATTGAACTCTACAGGATCAAGGCTTGATTGAGTTTGTCTGGACCAAAATTATCAATAGAACCATGACTAAAATGACAGACCCCTCCCAGCTGCATTGGGACATTCCGGACAAATACCACACAAATGTGTCGAGTATTCGAAAGGATTTCATATTCTATTTGCCCCTACAGAGACGTCAACACGGAGAGACTCTTGTGGTGTACCATACTCAGATGGATGTTCTAAGCATGACCACGAGAGATATGCAAATGACCCTGACAATGATATCTCTGCTGTCATGGTAACACCACAAGTGCCATGTGGCTGCTGGCAGGGGGAGAGGGATAGAAGGGGGGAAGAGAGGGTGATGGGGACGAGGGTGGGAGGGGATGAGTGAGGCAGATGTTGATCTTTTAAACAAGGGCTGTCGGGTCTCCAGATACCACTGTCTCTCTCTCCTTCCCACTCTACAACGAGAGACAGGGAGAGAGAACAACCAAGATGATCTAACCTCGCTCTTGTCGAGTTCTCTATTCCATCTAACACTCATTCTCACTTTGCTTCTGTTTCCTTCTCTGCCTGTCTACCCCGCCCATCTCTGTCTCTCTGCAGCTGTGATAATGAAGGAGGAGGAGGACAGGCAGACAGACAGACAGACAGACAGACAGACAGACAGACAGACAGACAGACAGACAGACAGACAGACAGACAGGCAGACAGGCAGGCAGGCAGGCAGGCAGGCAGGCTGACAGCTCTTTCAGTACTGAAATCTCCCTCCTCCCCTGGCAAAGGAAGAGGGCAACCCTGGCATGTCATGTAACTGCCACTTCTGCTAGGAGGTCAGACTTACAGTAAAGAGAGAAGGGAGGAGGTGGGGGAGGAGATGGGCAGGCGGGGAAGAAGATTTTAGCACTCTAAAAAAAGGACATGCAGACACGATGGCTACCTCTCACCTCTCACAGGGTCACTCATAGACAGCTGTCAACACCCTGCCCTGCCTGATTTAAAAGTAATCTTAATAACTGTGTTTTTGGCCCACATACTGTTGTACTGTGGTGTAAATAGTGAATGTTTCAACATAACAGAGAATAACTAAGTTTCTTGGTTAACACCATCCTGTCACATGTCAGATTGAGTCTCTGCTCTGTTCTGAAGCTCTGTTGTACGTGCCGTGTGAGCAACGTGGGTCTGCTTCAGCTCAGAATTCCCTAATCAAAGAGAGGAGTTTTCCACAGTCAGCAGAGCACTACATCAAAGTACCTGGCATTACACAGTCATGCACGTACTGTACCAACACACAGCCCTGTATAAAACTTGAGAGAGCGGGCAGGATGTAAAGCATGTGGCGAGGGGGCATGTCCCTCCAGCACGTTTATGACGAGGGTACACAGCACGATACTGAGACACACACACACACATGGGACGAGGACACGCAGCGTGACAGAGAAGGGATGGCCAGGGCTGCTCCTCTAGGCCAGGGGCCAACACACAGGACTGGGGCTGCTGCTCTGTCTATCCTTCACCTTGCTGGGCGAAATGTGCAGGTAATTGGGCAGAGCCTCACTCCAGAACATTCCTCCTCTTGTCTGAGGGGGCTACACCTAGCTAGGTAAAAACAAGAGTCTTTGTCTCCAAGGGGTTGGAACTGAATTGACTTCAGTCACTCTCAGAGTCTCTGGGAAACTATGCTCTCTCCTCTTTCTGACTCTCTTTTCTCAATTCCTTTATTTCTCTTTTTGTTTTCTCTCAACAACAGCATGACATCGTCACCTAGACCCTGTTGCCATGGATGCATAGTCACATTGGACTACACACATCATCATCACATGCACCCTACCGGTCAATCAAATCTAATCAACATAAGAATTGAGAAGCCTTGCCCTCTAAGAGGCTACAGCATCAGTTTACATTGTATCTAATAAAGAGGGCATCAGTGTGTGTGTGTCTGTGTGTGCGTGCGTGTCTGTGTGTTTATTTGTGTGCGTGCATGTGCGTGAGTCCGTGTCCTGTTTACTGAGTGTCATATCCTGACAATGTATGACAGTATAGGACAGCTCTTCTGAAGAGCAAGGCCTCAGTTTGGATTACCTCGAGTAAGAAAGTAAACCAGGCGTGTGACTTGTCTCAGTCCACTGTGCCGCAGTGTAGCTGTTTGTCTGCTCCAGGTATTGAGCAGCACACACTGATCTATGGGGCCGTTTCTCACTGTATCTCTGTCCCCCACTGCTACATTCAGCTGCTGCTGGGGCCTTCTGCTTAGTCAGTCTTCATTAGGCTAATACAGCCAGGGGTTATGGAGACAAAGCCATGCTACCAGCTACTGACTCTGTACACATCAGCACTTTCTCTGGAATCAACTTATCAACCTTGGGCTCTGCTCTATGGCATCGAAGAATCAGGTGTTCGCAGCATACCACATAGCTTAGAAAACGAGGGAACCGATGGAGATTTTAGCGAAACCATAACCACCGTGACACAAGGGAAATTAAAGCCTAATTAAGTCAGGTTGTCGTTAAAGTCTTGATTCATGGCTTTGGGGTTGTAGTAAACAAAAAAAAGGGCTGAACCCATATTCTTTGCCATTGTTCAATAGATCATGCTCCTGTACCTTTTCAGACACAGACTGAATATCGTAATTATTTGCAGACGCATACTGTACAAGACGGAATGTAGCCCTGGGGAGAGGGGTCGCCATCAAATTGACCATACATACAGGATATATTAGATTTCCCCAGACACTTCAACATGTCGTTACATAGGAGGTCAGCAGTACTACCATGCGTTTGGAGTGTTGTGTAAAGCAGTTGTAGTCACTCCTACTCTTATTAAAGGTCTCCAAGACGACCCCCGAGGCCCAGCTCAGGGGAACTCCATCTGTGCTCGGGTTCTTCAAGGTTCTAGGTGTTGTACAGGAATACAGACCTCAGGCTTTTTCTTTGTTAGTCCTGTTACAGAAAGCCATCTTGTGAGGACACTTCAGTGTCAAGGCAGGGCTCCATGTGATTCCAAACCACCTCTGCTACATCAGAAATATATATCAGCTACTGATACCAAAGAATGGGCAGCCTGTATCAGACAAATTGTGCTGAAAAACAACCTGCATCAAAGTCTTGCACTGTTCACAGAAATTGTGCTTCAGTGACTACAACCACTTTAGGGAAATAATAAAAACATGTTTCAGGCGATCGATGCACAAGTGAACTAACAAGAACATGCTGAGGACAAGCGCCATTTTCTTTTGCACCAATCATGCAACATTTTCCAGGAAAATAGCACTAGTCTGTGGCTTTTCTGCAGCATCAGGGCTGAGTCACTTAGTAACACCTCAGAACGAGAGAGAGAGAGAGAGTAATGGAGAAACAGGGAAACAGACACAGCAAAGAGAGGGGGAGAGGGGGAGAGTAAAAGGGAAGGGGTGTTCCCTTGTTCTCCTGGGCCCCAGACAGGACGTGGACAGAACTCTGTACATTAACCAGACAGACCCGGTGCAGTCAGAAGAACACAGAGTCATCCTGATCTAGGGGTGGTCGGCCAAGACCAGCATTTGCTCTCTGGCTGCCTCAGCAAAAACACAATATGGCCCAGCAGAATGGCTCTGCTGGCATCAGCCAGCATGCAGTTAACACAACTTTATGATACACGAGCCATCTTTAGCTGAATAGGATGTTGAAGTGCATCATAATTAATAAGCAAAATGAATTATAATCACACTGCAATGCATCAGATGAAACAAATTAAATACTTTATCAATAGGGTGCTATTACGGTTTCATTCAATTTTAAGATCACTTTATTCAAATTTTGCTTATGAAGCTGAATGTAATCCAAATAAGATTAATGGAAACATGGCAGGCAGACTGCTACTGTACTTCAGTTGTACACCTAGACCGTAGGGAATATTTATAGGGATTATGTCTTCTATAGCTGCAATTTGTGAGATATAATATTATTATTACTATCACCTGGACCTGAGACAAGCATCCCAACCACTCACTGCTCACAAGTACACACACACAACTCCACAGGAAGAAGCTTTTCTAACCATGGCTGGAGGAACACTATCGGGTTCCGTGAGGACACCAGAGATCCTGGGAACAGCAAGCCCTGACTTGCCCTGCCTCGCTCCGTCTGCACCACGGAAGGTTCAGGAATGCTGCCGCCGCCAGAACTGGACATTCCAAGCGGGATTACAGGCAGGATCAGAACCTAATCTGGAGTCGAGGCAGTTAGGATGAAGAGCATCTGAGCTGCAGTCACACTGCAGGCTGATGGAAATGGTGGAGGTGATTGTGATGATGGTGGTGATAGCTATGGAGTGACGGTGGAGGTGTTGGTTATGGTGGTGGTGATGACTATGAAGGAGACGATGGTGGTTGAGGTAGTGGTGTTGGAGATGACACTGGGGGCGATGGTGGTGTTAGTGGTGGAGGTAATGGGGATGGTAACAGGGATAAGGATGTGGGGGAGAAGAACCCACAGGGCCTGGAGTGCTCATCTCTTCAACCACCCACCTACTTCATCCCTCCTGATGTCCAAATGAACCAGTATTGGCCCGAATGAGGAATGGAGAGATTGTGGGCTGGTATGTGGGCAGTGTTGTATAACCCATTAACCATACATTCCTGTAAATGAAACACTCACCTGTCTAATAGAGACTGGTCAGTGACTGTGGATACACACACACAAGTATATTACGCAAGAGTTACTCCCACAACAATCACCACAAAAACTAACTAGATGACCCTGTTTACTCAAACAGTTCCTGTGTAATGTTCTTTACCCAAATTCAGGGAGGCAGTTGAGAGCATGTTAACTCCAGGACATGAGTCATCAACATTTGTCCAATCAACTGTGTGAACTACCCAGTAACATCCAATGACCAGTATGTGTTTGTGTGTCTGTGAACCGCCACCAACACAATGCCAGGGCCACAGCCATATGAGGCAGGAAAGTCCTTGAGATGGATCTCCAGCAAAGCACAGCTCTAACACAGTTAGATACTCAACTGAGGATGAGTTCAAGCTTTAATTGAATAGAGAGGGAGAGGGGGGGAGAGACAGCGAGAGGGAGGGAGGGGGAGAGAGAGTGGGAGGGAGAGAGATTGAAAGAGAATGGGGAAAACAAAAAGAGCAAGACTTTCTTTTTCAAGTGTCTTTACCTTTGGTAATATTTATTCATGTAATCTTTCCAAGGAGGTTTACCAAGCAATCATTTATGTTTTCAGAGAGAGATGCAGATGGAAAAAGAGATAGAAGGAGAGAAAGGGCCAGAATCCAAATGTACAATATGTCTGGTATGTGTGTCAGCAAAATGGCCTCTTCCTGTTACCCTCCCCTACTCCTCAGTACACAAACTATCTCTCTTACATAAACACACAAACACACACACACACACACACACACACACACTGAGTGAGCCTGCAGGGACCCTACGAGACTCACTTCCTGCTTGGCTCCCCAATTAGAACTCTCTATGTCCAGATTGGCTTTAAATTACAGTGTAGTGAAGTCGTTCTGAAGTGAACTTGGGGCTGGGGCTGGGGCTAGGGCTAGGGCTGGGGCTGGGGCTGGGGCTAGGTTTGAGGCTGGGGTTGGGCTATTGTGTCTTATTATTCATTGTCATATAAACAAATGTCAAAAGGCCGGTTATGTACAATTTTGCAAAATGATGTGCAATATGCTGCACGCCTAATAAATGTTATATTCATAGTGTTTTCCACAACCAACATCACAACAGAAATGTGTGTCTGTCTCTCCTCTCCCTCTCTCCTTCACAGCAGGGCTATGGTTGCCATGGCCACAGCCAATAACACACCTGCCAAAGCTACAGGTCCCCCATGTAGACACCGATCTCTCTCCCTCTCTCTTTCTTTTTTTCACTTTCTCTCCAGTCTGTCTCTCTCTCTCTCTCTCTCTCTCTCTCTCTCTCTCTCTCTCTCTCTCTCTCTCTCTCTCTCTCTCTCTCTCTCTCTCTGTCTCTCTGTCTCTCTCTCTCTCTCTCTCTCTCTCTCTCTGACTCCTCTCTTTCGCCCTCGTTCTCTCTCTACCCCCTCCTCCTCTTTCTCATATTCACAAGCAGTGACCTATAAAACCAGCACTATGTTGACAAGAACAGTGATTACAATAAAAAGTGTTTTCTGAAGCATACTCTTCTATCCTGACAACACAGAAAAGAACTCTGCTTTTATAGCTCATGGGAGATAGTGTCTCGCACGTGTTGTATTTCACTAAGATAAAATGTGACACCTTGAACAGTATTTGGTGTGGTATGTCATCAGCGTGGTCTGGTCCTCATAGTTTTAGTCTGTCAGTCTGCTAGATACTGCTGGACTCTTTTACAGAGGGAGGTTAGACAACCACCCATCTTATTACAGCTACATGAAAACAATCTACATCTCAAGGCTATAGAGGCAGTAAAGAAACCCACTTCTTTCCTCTCCTCAGCCTCTGAAGACCCAAATCTCTTAATTGTCTTTACGGAGCCTGTTCAAATCGACAACCAGGATTTTTCACAGTTTAGGGGGTCTCTAAAGGGTGTTAATCCACTCAACTGGGGATTTCCTTTCCTAACAATCCAAACACTTATTTCAAATATCCACCCATAGACAGACAAGGGGTAAACATGTAATTGACATTGATAAGAAATACCACATGTGTAGTATGTGGATGTGGTATTACTGTAACTGTGTCAACAGGATAAAAGGATGCTGTGTGTCCCTAGCAACAGGTTGGTAAGGTAGGAGCAGTAATGGGAGCCTGCTTAGAGATAACATCAATCTCTCATCTTCCTTCCTTCCCCCTCCTCTCCCCTTTTCTCCTCTCTCTTTCTTTCTTTTCACCCTCAGTCCTCTCCTTCCCCTCCTCTCTTTTCCTCTACTTGTCGTCTACTGTCTTCTCTATTTTATTTTCCTCTCTTCACTCTTCTGACCTCCTCTTCTCTTTTTCCAAACTCTCCTCATCTCTCCTCCACCTTTCTCCTTTTTCCTCTCATCTCACTTCCCCTCTCCTCTATTTTCTCCTCCACTTCCCCCTTCTTCTCTCCTCTCCTTCCCTCATATTTTATTCCTCATCTACCACAAAGAGAAACTGTCTCTTACAAACTACTAAGGTATATCTTCCCTTATCACCTCCTCTCCACACCCGGGGGCAAACAAAGGAGGTACCCTCCATCCTCCCGACTCCCCCTTTCTGAGCCAGCACCTGTTACTCACCCATGTAAGAGACCTGGGGCAGAATCCTCCCCACCCCATTAGCACATAACTGAAAAAGCTGAGCAGGCAGGAAACACAGTAGTAACACCATGTAAAGTTCTGCTTACCAAGCAGGTTCAATTGCACAACATACTCTCCAACCAGTTTGCCCGGCCAATAAATTCTAAAGTCTTAGCCAGCAGATTGTGCCCCCTGGAAGTGTTGCAGAAGCGGAGAGGAGCACACTGTTGAGTGTCATCCCTTTGCTCGAGCAGCTATTGTTTTAAGTGGATGCCGTTGCATTCTCTCTACAGGAGCTACAGGAACAGGTGCCTTTAGCCTGTCCATTGTTTCTGACTGTTTTTATAAGAACAGCACTTTCAGAAATCGGTCGCTGTGATCCATCATTGCATTTAAAGTGTACTTGCTTCCAGTACAACTCTGTGTTACATGTTGCCTTCTGTAGGATCTCAACGACAGCCCAGTGCCAGAACAAACCTAGACTATATACATACTTGCTTCAGGACAAAACACTAAATACGTTTCATTTCATTCTCAGATCAACAACAGTACAAAACATGCCATGTCTTTGAAAAGAGCTTTCTGTTTTCTTTCCTCTCCTTTTTCCTTTCTCAAACAAATCAGTATCTGTCAGCACACCAGTGTGTTGTTTACAGACACCCAGCTACATTTATCTTTGTTGATAAGAGCAACCTCTAATAGACACAACAGAGATCTCAGTGGATCTCTGGAAGATCTTAGAGGGTCGCCTGTTACCTTCTTGCCTTTCTTCTTGCGGTGTGCGGAGGCAGTCCTGGCTGGGGTCTTTTCCCTGGCCTCCTCACTCATCCTGGCTTCTGGACCTTCACTGGTCCTTAGTCCAACATGAAGAGCACAGCAGCAGAGGAGCGGCTGCTTCTGAAGTGTGGTGCCGTGAGTCCAGAACTCAGAGCTCCCTAGTCCATGAGCAGAGCAGCCTGCCTGACTACTTGCCCCAAAGCCTGGCTAGCTCACTGGGTGGATAGACCAACAGACTGAGTCTCTCTCTCTTTCTCTTTCTCTCTCTCTCTCTCTCTCTCTCTCTCTCTCTCTCTCTCTCTCTCTCTCTCTCTCTCTCTCTCTCTCTCTCTCTCTCTCTCTCTCTCTCTCTCTCTCACACACACACACAGACACTGTCTCACACACACACTTTCTCATATACACGCTCCACGCTCACACAAGCTCATGCACTTTCTGGCACGCTCATACACACAGACACACACATACTTCCAGTCTCTTTTACACAAACACACTCACGCACACTTTCTCCAGTTGCAGTGCTCAGCCTCCGGATGCCTCTATCTCCCACACGCTCCGGAAGTCAGGGAGCAGAGCTCTGATGAGAAGCAACAGTCAGAGTCAGATACACAGAGAGATGAATATTAGTATGAATCAATAATCCGTGGGTTACAGTAGTCACTTCTGCTCTGCTGGTTTGGCTCGGTTCAGCTACCCACCACTCTCACAGCTACGTGTAGAGTACTTTTCTGCTGGCTTCTCCCTCTCTCTATTTCTCTCTCTCTCTCAAGCTAAATGGCACTAATGGAGAAAACTCCCTCCCTTGCTCTCCTTGGCATGATTGGGAGGGAGGGTGGGAGGGAGACAGAAGGAGGGTGAGAAAGAAGAGAGAGAGAGAAAGAGGGGCAGGGACTCAGAGAAAGAGAGGGAGGGAGGGCGAAAGGAAGAGAGAGAGGGAGGGAGCGATGAGGAGATGGTGAGAGACAACCACTAAAGGAGAATGAGAGACAGATAAAGAGAGAAAAACAGAGAGAGAAAAAGGTTAGAGAGAGAGACAAAGAAAACAGAGAGAAAAACATCATAAAAAATCAGTGAGAGATGGTGTGAAAGACAATGAGAGGGCTGGATGTGAGCGAGCTGTTGGAGTGATGTCTCTTTCCTCTCCACTATCTCTACCCACACTGTCCATAGCAGAGTCCACTCTGTCTTTTAGCGAGGAGCCTAAGTCCTTCTCAAGAGGGGGCAGAGGAGAGAAATACACGCACCAGAGACAGGGGACTGACTGTCCCTCAGCGCTCCCGGTGCCTTGGCACTCGCCAGTGGTGTCATCATGACTACCACTACCTCATACTCACCACCCATGACACACACACACACACCCTGTGGCACCAAGAGAGAGAGGGGAGGGGTTAAGGGAATCCCTACATGAGACAGACATTTCTGAGTCTCCAATTTCCAAGATTTTTAATAAAGAACCTAAAAATGAGTCCCTCCTGGTTTTCCTGTAATGATGGATTTTCCCAGCTTGCACCAAACTCCCAGCACAATTATATCTGGATCAAGCTCCACCCAGTAAAACCAGACCACATGTAGGGGGCATCAGACTGGAGCCGGACAGGGCAGCATACCTCCACCCCCAGCTAGAAGGGTGTGTGTAGTAGGGAGGGGGAGGTGGACGGCTGGTGGACGGAGGGGGGGTAGCTGTCTGTTTTCATCCCCATGACAGCTTCAATGACTAGATCAGTGGGGAGGGATAGACCTGCACAAAAAATGGTCAGGACAGAACAGTGGTAAGCTGGAAAGGGATGCGATCTGGCATCGTTGCAACATTTACATTCTCAACCTCTGTCACCATTTTTTTAAACGGGCTCCTTTTTCCTAGCATCATACTGACGCACGTAAATATGCTTCGACAATGTGCTCAGAGGCATGTGTGTGAAAGCTGGTCCTCTCCTCTGAGGGTACGACTGAAGTATAGATCCAGTTTCAGACACGTCTTCATCCTGAAGCTCCAAAGGAAGGTTCTTTGTCTCCCGCTGAAGCCTCTCCATTCTGCCCTCTGCTGGACGTTATCAGTCACGACAGAAACAAGATCACAGCAGAGTGAAAAATGTCCTCTGTTCATTAAGACTAACAGGTTCAGGTTGAAGCGCTGATTGTTCCTTTAATCAGGGATGATTTGCAAGACCTGGACAGATGTGGCTGATTCTATTATGTGGATTGCATACATTGTGTGCTTGATTTGCTTGTGTGGCGTTTAGAGAAGCAACAAGCACATTCTGTTTAATTCAAACCAATATCAACAGATGCTGCCAGAGATATGCAGAAACAGCACCGTATTCCCTCCATCTCTCCTTCCATCCCTCTATTTCACCCTCCCTCATTCTGAAAATAACACCAGTCCTGTCGCTCCAGTGTTCCTCTGCCTGCCTCGCCCTCAATTCACTCTGGCAGGACTAGACTACACACTAACACACACACGCTAACACACACACACACATACCCTCCCCCCCCCCCCGACACACACACAATCACAAACTGGATCTTAGGCTACAGTGTACTTAACCCTTTTATAGCCTCCAGTCTCCTATCTTATTTCCTGTTTTGGCGGTTTGTGAAGCCAGCCAGAGTAAACACAGGAACCACTTGGTCAGGGCATACCTCCTCCAACGCCATCCAAACCCATCCACATGTTGATTATATAAGCAACACCTGTATTCCACCTTGTTCAGGGCTCAGAGGTGCAATGTGATGTTACCTCTCTCTGGCCCACTCTGCCTCCCACACACAGATGCGCTAGCTTATGTCAGCACACACATATGCACATACATGAACATGCACACACATCCACACGGACAACAAAAGTTCCTGGATACAATAGCTTTAATTGCTACCAAAACAAAACGTCAAGCGATGTTTTTTTTTTTAAGCAACCAGATTAGAGGCTAAAAGCTAAGATGTATTTGTCTTTGTACATATTTACTGTAATCCACACAGCCGGTTTGCAGTCTAAACTGAGATGGCATAATGCTGTTTGTTTTAGGGAGATCGGAGATGCCAAAACAACACTCCTCTGCCAGGGTTTAAAGGTCACACCCCGGCTCGCAGGCACAGATGACAGCCAGGGAGAGTCTCTCTTCCAGGAAACCCAGAGAAGACTGTCAGCTCTTAATGTGGATGACATAGACAGGAGTGTGGAGGGATCTCCTCACTTGGAGTGTCCACATCCCACTGTGCTAAGGAATGTAGCACTTATCCTTCAGTCTATAAACACCACTGTATTTTCTATTTTTCTCTCCCTCTCCCTCCAACTTCCTCTGTCTGTCTCTCCCTCTCTCTCTACAATGAAGCAATAGGACCAAATCTACCTGTTTGGGGAAAAATAATAATAATTTACACACACAACTTTAAAAGCCACAGTATGAGCGCTGTCTTTGTTCTGGGTTGGTCCTATCCACAACTAAACATCTTGAGAGGTCATCAAAAGTCCATTTGAAGCATGGGATATTGTCGGATATGACTATAGGTCTATTGCATTTACATTTAGTAGATGCTCTTATCCAGAGCAACTCAAAGTAAGTACAGGGACATTCCCCCAAGGCAAGTAGGGTGAAGCGCCTTGCCCAAGGACACATCATTTGGCACAGCCAGGAATCAAACAGGCAACCTTCAGATTACTTGCCCAATTCCCTAACCGATCAGCCACCTGACTACCTGTATTGTCACAGATGAAACAAAATAGGAAGATGATAACTAGCTATATTTTAGTCTCCTCCTCCTTGTTGATGATGAACTGATTTCACTTCAGGATCTGTTAGGGTCCGCCTTGGACTCGCCATCCATGATGAACTATAACGTTCAGTATCTCACTCACGTCCAACACAGCACCCTATTAGAGCAGCTTACATATAACAGTCTAATGTGTGTTCATGTCCCCAAGCTTGACTCTCCTTTCTGTGTCTAAAACGGAGAGAGAGAGAGAGAGAGAGAGAGAGAGAGAGAGAGAGGGATGCACAGCACAAGTCATGGTTTCACACTAGTGAGCTACGAGTGTAGTAACAAGATAAAGGGGCCTGGTTCTTTTTTGTCGAAACCAACATAAAAAATACCGCTATGGGACTTTCCATTAATGAGTAACTGGAATGTTCTAATATAGGCAATATGAGATTTGATGATTCGCTGATGGTCCACTAAACTATCACAGGCATGTTCAGACAGGGTACACTAAAGATAATGTCACCTTTTTAAATGTGTGTGTATGTGTGTGTGTTAAGCACGTGTCACTGCATGCATGCGTATATGTGTGTGCACTGTGCAATCACATTTTTTCCAAATCGATCTTGAACATTCCTCAGGCTGGCAACTCCCTAATCAAACAAGACCTTTCAAGGCAACTTTTACGACCAATAAACCAGCCCCTTCCACTGGCATCCCACAAAGCAGGATGCCTCAGAACATGACTTATTCAATAAACCCATCGCCAAGGATACGGCCATGTGACATAGCTGACTACATAGGAACATCTGAAGTGCACCGATTAGGCCTAGCAGCAGCACTCAGACACACAGACACAGAGCCAAACCTTGGATCAAGGCCGGATCATTTCATACCCATTCGGATCATAAGTATGTTACACAATAACTACTTTTTGGATAGAAAAGCTAAAAAGACTTGAATTGAAAGACAATGCACAGGATGTTTCTGCATGTTGTGGGAAGCCACTGGTATGTGCATACACAGCCCCAACAGAACGCTGGGGATCAGTCTCTGATAAGACTCTCGTGTTGCTGTGCAGCACATCAATGCAACTCCAGAGAACATCAGCTGTCAGAGTGCATCTCTGTGTTCCCTGGCTAGAGAGCGAGATGGGTGGGGGACATGACACGAAAGATGATGAGGACTAATGAGCTAGATCTACTTGACATGAGAGGAGGATGGGAGAGGAGAGGAGATGGTGTATCCCCCCCATATCAAAAAGGTTTAGTTTCCACACTACAATACAGCATTGATTGTGAAACCGAAGTAATTTGCCTGGGTTGAATAGATCATATCACCATGACATCATAAATCTGGTTCAGTGAGCTGCCCTCTCCCAGATTCGAGGTTGGAAGATAGCTGTTCAACAGACAGCCTGAGAGAACAGCATTCTAGAGCTGGCACATTCAGTCATGTGTTGACAGATCTAGTCGTGTTATTTTAGCTTTCTGATAAGATCAGCCCAGGTGAGTGCTGAGAAGAAGTCCCCATTAAAATGTGTTGAAACAAACGTACAGATAAGAGAGATTTTACAGGAAAGGGTGCTGCTACTGCCAAACACAACAAGGTTGTCTAAGGCAACACTTCCATAAGTGGGCTCAATATGACCATCGACGTTCTGTCAGATTCTGAGAAGAACAGAAAATAAATGTTACATGTGACATGGTGGGACAGCTGCATTCTACTGATAAGAGACATTCTACAAGAATCTGTCCATCACACTGCCTCTATTCAAACCCAGAGGACGATGATGACCCACGTGGAGGAAGACGAGGAAGGGAGGGTAAAGAAGGAGAGAAATGGAGACATAATACAAATCCATGTGACTTCCTGAGCGGGAGTTCCGTGCTGGAATATCACCATGGTAACAAAAACAGCATGGTTTCTCCATGACAACCTGCAGGCAAAGGGAATACTAATTCATGAGCTAATCAAAGGGTCCAAACAATCTGCCATGATGCTCAAAATAGATTCTAAAGGGATATCTAGAAGCCATATTAAATCAATCTGAATAAACAATGTGTCAGTATTAAACTTCTGGTTTCACTTGTGTCTTCCATCTACACATTTACCTACATAGACGGTGAGTGTTTGTGTGAGTGTGAATGTGTCTTTGTCTGTGTGAAAGAGAGATAGAAGAACAAAGAGATAAGGGGGGATAGTAATGGAAAGGGAATATGTTCCAGGAAGGTAGGTGTTCAGGCCTGGGATATAAGCCAGCTGTTGACCTATCTAAACTCCATTCATGTTTACATCCAACAGGTCACTTAGCTTACACCTGTCCACGGTTGTTTACTGTTACATGAAGGTGTGTGACAGTGATATACAGGCGTGATACAACCGTACCGTGTTGTGCTGGTGTGTTTTAACCTGACAGGTGCTGTGTCAGCACGTGTTACCATAATGTTACCAGATACATGTACAGCTGTTACAGAAGATGGCCAACCTCCTGCCTGACAGTAATGACAACCACCGTAAAATACCAATTTACAAGACAGCAGCTGTCATTCGGACCCCTAGTCGACCAACAGGTCAGTAAGGCTCTAAGCATCTGAGTAGCTTTAGATTAGCACTCAAATGAAGTTGTACAAAGCAACTAAAGAAGACTCACTTGCACTTACACAAATTTCTATCAAATAACTGTGTAGTCTCTCTTTGTTTGGGATTAAAAAAAAAAGGGAACTCCTACTCTCCCTTCCCAGAAACACCCTCAGCTGAGGAGAAAGGAGGATGTCCCCGTTGGTGACAGATCTCACTTCTGCAGACCTAGCCACGGTGTAAGACTACAGTAGAGTTTAGTAGAGTACTCATCAATGATGTAAACCAATTTTGGAGAAAAAAAATTGCAATGCAAGAATTGAAATGCAAAAACACAATCATTTACGTTTTGGAACAGGTCGAGTTCAGTTTGGGACGGTTCATTTTGCACTGGTACTGGGACAGTGAGGAAAATAATGAGTTGTGAGCCCTGACACAGCCTAACCTCACTGGTGACTGATTAAACTCCAGTCAGTCCAGCATGGGAGTGTCTCCACAGAGCAAACACATGTACTACTGCTTCATAGATGCTAACATGCTTCACAGCTACACACATGTTCACTTGCTCTCACACCCTGTAATTCAGCTCTAAACATATAAAGCTACCATGACATGATGAAGAATAACAGTACTTAATCCCAAAATAATAATACTTTGAATGCACGTATAATATGACCTGATTTACATATACAGTTTGTGTTTATGATAATGGTAACCTGATCCTTCCACATGGTGACACGAGGGATACAAGTTGGTCAGGAACAAACACATTAGACATTTACCAGACTAACCACAGGCTAAAGAGAAGAATCCGGTTGGCTTCAGCTAAACACATCTGTCACAAAAAAGACTTTTGGGAGCAAGTAGACCATCACTAAACTACCCTTTACTCTGAAGTCATGGTGTAGGATGGTCTAATTCTCCCTCTGACAACCAGCTAGCTACACAAAATGAGAGAGCTTCTTGTTCCTGGTAAATCATTCAAGCATAACACCTTACACAGCACACATGGTCTTTCAGGACACCCAGAAAGAGGGAGAGAAAGAAGATCTATGTCTTTTTTTCGAGTTCACAGTCAGATTTATCACTTGTCTTTGTCTCACACACAGAACATGAGTTGAGCGCTTAATGTGGTTTCACAGCGAACTCCACTGAGGTGCACAGTCAGAAAGTAAAAATACGAAATTTGATAGGTACTGAAAGCAATAGTGTAACCAGAGATTGAGAACTTTGTATAACCCTGTTCGAGGCATTAAGGTTGTGGTCATTCTTGTGGTCAACAGTAAACATGGGGGTTTGTTTGACATAATTGTGATGACATAATTGGACTATAATTGGAATAATGGCAGACATAATATGTTGTTGTGACACACTCCAATCATTGAGGCATTTGCAAGGGATTGTCATGTCTAAATATTAGTTTTTTTTCTGCATCCTCTCAATGCGCAGTTCTTACTTTCAGAGAAGAACTAGCTTGGTATTGAACGGTCATTCTTTATGTTACGAATGTCACACCAGTTAGTCTTAGTGCACGGCTGCTTCAAAGGAAGATGAGGATCAAAGACACCATAAAGATAGGTGGTTGACTTTAGCCCCAAGTGACATTCATAACTGTCTGCTTGAGCTGATGATGGTCTTGTGCTTGTGTGTTTACTACCTTCTAGTACAGACAGTTTACCTGCAGGCAGAGAGGCTGTATGTTTCATGTAGCAGGTACGTTAGAAGCCCTCAGAAGTTTAGGATTACGAAATGGTATTCCTTAGCATGCTGCACTGTCTACGGTATCTTCCTTTGGTGTTTTACGAGATAGAAATGCAAAGTAGTACAAGTGTAGTTTTACATTGTGATGAAGAATTATTAACCAACGTGTCACCCATGTTAAAGTACACCAATACTGCCAGGATAACTGACTCCTCCCAATTTAGACACTCATTCAAGAAAATACCTAAAGCTTCATAACTGAGATCAAGAATAGGCATCACACAAGCTATGGTGACAAGGAACAATGATGAGATTGGCTACTGTGGAAGAAATTGGGATTTTCTGTGTGCTTACATTATTCACTAATCAATAGAACTAGTCATTGGATACTAGAATAGTATATTAATAAGACTAGATGTGTCAGGGTTAATGGATGTTCGGGGTCAGGAGAAAGTACTGGCTAAACGTTCCTTGTCATGACTACAAGGAGAGCTCCAACTATGAACTCTGAAGTCTGAGAGTTGTCATGTGTTGGGAGCAGTGAATCTCTCTGAGACTGTTGTAACATCATTACTGCCTGACTGTCACAATCCATGTTTACATTCTTGTACCCTATAAAATATGGTCTTCAGGTTTTCAGAGAGGAGAGAGACATGGTTGAGACCTAAGCCTGGTGTTGTGTTGTCAGTTATTGTCAGAGGTCTGGTTTTCTCTCCCAATCTGCAGATTGATGATACTTATGAAAATCCAGAACTCAACTGAATTTAGTCAATCCGTTTATGAAGAGACAGACAAAACACTTTCTTCATCACTACTCAATATATAATGTGTTATTGTGAAACAGAAGGTGGGTTTCTGGTTCAAATCCCAGCCTTGGTGGGATACTTTGCTAACTGCCAACATACCTTTGAGCAAGGCGTGTTTGCCACTACAACGCCAGATGTGTCTATTCTATTCAGTAGTTAGTACTTCTATCTGAATACTAGCTGTCAGTGAGATCATTACAACAGCATCAGTTGTGTCATGACATCAGTCACAGCTGTGTGGCAATCCATACACGCACACACACACACCCACACACACACATACACACACACTCATAACATCATGCTGGTGCAAGTCAGCTGCATTGTTGTAGAACGTGGTGGTGCTACTACAGCGCCAAGGGGAAGCCCATGGACCCCCTCACTCCTCCGCTCCAGCCCAGGAGACAGTGACACAGAGACGCATTCATGCACCAGTGGGGTTCAAGTAGATACTGGTACAGGGGCATATTCATCCGCCATATCAGGTCAAGCAGAAACTGAGACAGTCATTCACCATTCTGGATCAAGAAGGCTGACAGAGGGAATCATAAAAACTACCCCTGTGGGGTCAATGGGAGCCTGACAAAGTGCTTCATTCACGCGGGACCCATTGTGTCTGTCTGCGGCGCTGCTCGCCCCGTCACTGCCCAGTACATGAGGCTCTGACATCATCAGCAGGATCTCTCATCCACTTGTCTGTGTTTCAGGGGGGAGAGACGTTTCTACAGGCGAAGGATGGGGGTGAACGTTATCATGACAGCGGAGAGACGTGTTATTACATGACCCCTTCTCTCTGCCTTTGCACTGCTGAGGTCAGTTAATGTTCAGTGTCTCTGTTTCCCTGGATATTGGCGTATGAGAGCTTGTGGTTATTCATGGACTTCCTTAATGCTAAATATTGCTCCTCCAAGAGAGGTGAGAACCCTTGGCCATGACCCAGTGACTACTCAGAGATCGCATACACATCCACACAAGATTGGATGGAATCAAAGTGTTTAGATCTCTATTTTTCAATACTGTAAAGCACAATTCTAATAAAGCAGACTAAAGTCACACGTCTTGATGGCAGGGATCACCCAGTGTGTTTGCGTTGTGCTTACAACATCATCAGTCATTCTGTTGGAACAATTTGACTTAAGATCAAGTCTAGCCAAACATCAGGAGTCTTAGCTGGCAGTGTATTTACAGTTCATAGAGATTCATTATTAGACAATACATTGTTTATATTACAGTACAATGGCAGTAATGGTATGTAGGTATTTTCAACAAATACAAAAACGAGTTACCCCACACATCATATTTTTACCTGCATATGTAACCGATAAGCAGTCATTTTCAGTTTCGTGCCATAGCAAGAATTAAAACAATTTATACAAAGTGAAAATGGTATACATACATTGACAGGAGTGATTAGTTGTAAACACAGTTAAGAGACTAGTTAAGAAAAAGCATAAAACTATTAAAAAGAATGCATTCCACGTTTGCGGTTAATCGAGTTTAAGAATTCAAGTGACAGTTTTTACGACCTTTCGTGTCGAGACCTCTTGATTCAAATTTTTCAAAACAGCAAGTGAAACCACTCCAGTGTGGCACATTAAACTGAATGCATTGGCCATTATTAAAACTCACCAATATGCAAAGTGCACATATAATGCACATATAAGTATTGCAGGAAAGGACGACAATTGTAATCCGCAATCAAGCGTAATAAGATTTACTAGACCTCTCACCTGCTCGTCTCCGCGGTCACCTGTAGCGGAAGCCATGTTGGGGTCGAACTTTTTAGCTTCTCAGAGAAGCAACTCTGAAGTCTTAACGTATAAAAGCAAATTTTGTGTCAAAGTAAATGCGTTGTATCAAATCATGCGTATCACATCTAGTATACTTTTTCTACTATCCCAAAAAGGGGAAAAGTCTAGACCAGGTCCATACAGGGCGAGTCTTGCAGGCAAGCCCCTATCCAGAAGAAGCGGGCAGGTAATTCTCCTTGTACTATCGGTTTATAACCACAGCTGGCGCGGTGCGCTTTTTACTATGCAACCAAAAGGGGTGGGTGCGGCACAATAGTTGGAGAATGACAGCATCAAACGACGATGACATTGTAAAGTCAATGCTACATGCAACTAGAATACATTAATTTTGACCATATTATTTCAATTATTATTTAAGTATTTGAACAACGGAGGACTTGTTAGTCAGTCGGATCTAAAGCTTCCCTGAAACTAAGCACTAGAGGGCGCAAGAGGATCAGACAGCTGCAGGTCACCTCAACCCTGACTGTTTTAACTATTACAACCACTAGCCTCTGCATTCTTGTCCAACGTCACCGGTTCTCAGGCACAATGATATCTTGAACACTGGTGGTTTAGTTGTGGTCTGAGAAAACTATATGGTTGTCTAGTTGTGGTGTGTGCAGGCCATGCTGTTTGACGGTCTAATGTTTTGCTACAATATGGTTGGGTTGGGTCCTGGTCAGAGATCTCCGGTGAGATCTGTCAGGCTATGCTTTCTCATACTCTGCAAACTAGAGTTTATTATGCACTAGCTAATCTCAGACATGACTGGCCTATTGGTTTTAGCACTAATCTCAGACAGTTAGGGAGCAGACACACCACTAATTCCACAGTATGTTCTCAAGTCCCACAGACCTCAGATCTACTGTTCTGCGCTGACCTGTCAACATCTTACACAAGCCAGCTGCTGCACATGCATACAGGCACGACCAGTATTTGTTGTAATTACTTTTAGTAATTTGCCCTATGTCTGTGTCTGTTAGGTCATGTTTGAGTTGATGATAGATTGGACTGTTCTGTGTTTCTGTTCAAATCAAGTGAGTCGGTTTTTATTTAACCATATAGTTTTTTTAATAATAATAATAATTCAATTAAAAGTCCCCGTCCCACCGGGGCCTTGTCTTCCCAGGTACGTGCCACACTGCTCATCATCCTCAGCTGTGATGGTGATGTTGTTTGGTCCCACCCCAGTGACCTGGCCCAGTGAGCTGAAGATGTGATTACTGTTCCGGTTCCTTCATTTAGCCTTGGCGTCCCGCCGTAGATCCAGCCAGCAACTGCCAGCACAGGGCATTAGTGCAATCCTCCACTGACACACAAACCCATCGCATGTACTGTCTTACACACACATACAGGGACACACTCACACACACACACGCGCGCCGCTCACTGCTCCCTCACAAGTCAGGTTATGTAATGGGATTTGGTCTCTGTTTGGTCTCTCTTTTTCTTTATCTATCTCACATAAACAGGTTAGGATGGCTGGCTGTAGGATGGAGGATGTGTGGAGCTGAGGAGAGCAGAGCCGAGAGACAAGCTCACAAGAGCAAATGTTCTATAATGTTCTAGCTATTCTATAATGTCTCTGTGTTCTGTAAAATCCAGAGTCGATGCCAGAATGTTAGTGTCAGATATTAGCAAGCTACTGTACAGACAGCATTTGTGAAGAAGAAGGGCTTCTATGTACCATGGGCCAACCTCTGTGTGTGTTTGCCTAGTGTACACAGAAAGATCCGGATCTTGATGCCAGCTAGCTGTAACCCTGTTCAAATGCCAGTCAGATGTGATGTTATGAACACTGGAGCAGCAGGAACACTGGGCTGAGCAAAAAACTCTTGACAGCTTTGATCCAGGATGATACCCTCCTGACTGAAATAATGCCAAATCCCTCTCTTTCTTGCTCTCTCTCTTTTTTTCTCTCTCTCTTTCTCTCTCTTTCTCTCTCTCTCTCTCTTCCAATTTTCTCTCCCTCCCTGCAGTTTACCCCAGAAGTGTTTCATAACAGGAACAGATCCTTATGACCGCTGTAATATTTAATTACTCATGGGCCAATCTCAGGTCAGAATTTCTGTGTCTGTCAGTGCACAGGACACCACCGTTACACCAGCACATCCTGTGCTACTTACAGAAGACTGCATAGACTTCTCTTTGCAGTAGCTTCACAGTGCTGTAGCTCTGAACACCAAGCAAAAATAGGCATGGCTGTTAACAGAGTGAGATCCAGCCTAGAATAGTAGTTATCAACAGCCTGATTTAGTTCCTAAATACAATGAGCAGACTGTCAGGCTGACACTTACTGTAGAAAAATGTGTTGTTGTGAGTGTGATAAAGGGAGAGTTGCAAGCCTCGAATAACCTCCTTGCACATTTCATGCATTCAAAGTAAGGGACAGCAGAAGTGAAATCAATTATTTAATGAACAATAGTTGCTTTAAAAAAAATAAGTAAATCAATCAATAAATAAATAGATACATAAATAAATCAACAACATTGATAAGGATAATGACCAGCAAGATCAAAGGCTTTTGACAGCACAACCAAATGAACCAGCCACTTGGTAATTAGCAGCTAACAACAGGTTTGCAATAATACACACCCAGAAAAAGACCTTCAACAATCACATGGCATCATCTATTTAATATGTTAATATCTACTTATCGCTTTGGTTGACTAAAGAAATGTCTAGCTACTGCACAGTATGGTTGATAAAACACATTATATTTTCAAGTATCAAGTTTCCCCGTCTTTGCAGACCAAAGGAGACAATTCCCCCTTAGCCTTTTGGGTGGCTTAAAAATGAAACAAGCTGGTGTTTTACACATAAACACCCACATAAATACCTAGGCTCACAAGTGTTGTTCTACTGTCACACATCCATCCCCCGTGCTCACAGAGTCGTCACAGTATAACCATGACATACAGTCAGGGTTAAGGTCAATCCTGAATCCAAATGACGATTGTTTTATTAGGCATGAAGGGAAATATTCCTTTTCCATAAGATTAGTTTGTTAAAAAACTTTTGTGCATCTTTTTTTGTCGACGTTACGTTTTAAATTAAACTCACTTGGTTAAATTTAGATGGAATAGACCCCAACCCTACAGTGCACATTCAGTACATGTCCATGGTACAATACTGCAGAACATCATTTGACCTACTGTATGTTCCTCTTGTCAGCAACAATCATCTGTGTAATAAATAAAGTTACAATCTACTGTATGTAACTGCACAACAATGGTTATAGTGATACAATATGCAAGTACTGGTTAGGAGCTGTTTCTGTTGTGTTTGTTATTTATAGTCTAGGTCCATTTCAAGTAAACCCTGAACTAATGAGTTGTGCTAAGCCCTTCTATAATCATAAATAGACAGCCTAGTTTGACCTGTGACCTACACAGTCAAAAGACTGCGCTACAATATAGGATAAGAGAAAATTCAAAAGAAAGACAGAGGATTTTGTAGAAAAATAAACTTCAGTTCTATCTGCAGTTGGGTTGTGAGCTAGTCAGTGTGTTCATCTCTGGAGCAGCATTAGTTTAGACGGGGTCCCCTGCTGAAGGCAGCGGGACAGTTTATTGCATTTATAGTGTTCAATCTACCCTTAGCAAAAGGTTGATTCATTCCAATGGTCTAAAAAACAATCCCAGAAAAGGTTTGAGGCAATGTGAAAAACCCATACTACCATCAAGAATCTGACCAGTGGTAGATGATTGACTTAGAACATAGGGGTTGGAGTTGGAGAGAAGCACCCTAATGGGGTCTTCAGAACAGGACAATGTGCTAACCACTGAGGATGAACATGGTTGGATTCATCTTCAGTCTCAGACTCCCAACTCACGGCCGGTGTCATGGTGTCTTCAAGTGAACATACTCAGATAATCCGATAACATGCTGTTACATCTCTAACCGGAAGCAGGTTCTGTCCTTCCCAGTGTGACAGTAACATCTGCACCCCAGTAGTTAATAGTATCAGCGGTCATCCAAGGTTTTAAGCACTTAATTTAAACATTAATGGATATTGAAAGATAGGTAGACCTTACAGGTCAAAACCCAGTTCTAACAGGAACATTCAATGTAAAGGTGATTTAACTTTGAAGAAGCTTACCTTACCTAAGTGTATCTGACCCTAAATGCAGTATGCCTACTAAGAGGACAGAGGCTCCTTACTGACCCCCTGTGTTTATACTCTCGGAGGTGGGAGGCGGATATCTAAAGATGGAGATTTGAAAAACAGGTTTACAATCAACAACTACTGTAATACAATCCCAGCCACTGTTGGGAAAGCAGCCACTGAAATTTAAGTTATGTTAACCAATGAGAACGGCCCTTATTGTTTGGACGCACAAGCTGTGCTTCAAACAGTATGGAGGTCGTTCCTGGGGGGCAGGGGATGAGGTGGGTGGTGGGGATGTGGGTTAGAGGTGAATGTAGTACAGTGCATTCGTAGATACATCATCTGAGCTGAAAGACAGAAACAAGGGTTGGAGGAAAAGGGTGAAGGAAAAAGGGGGGGGGGGGGGGGCTGTAGATAGTCTTCCCTGTAGGACTGAGGGGTCAGTTCAGATCTCAACTCACTGGTCCGTTGTATTCTGATCTCATCAGAACTCAAATAAATGCAGATGTGGGTTGAAGGCTGTATTCAGCCTCAATGAATCTCAATTCAAATTCTCAAAGCTGGACTGTGACATTCCAGAACCATCTGTTCTGAGAACTCCTTCACCTCAAGTGAATGTCCTGACAAAATAAACATGAATTAAACCACAACAAACAAGACTGAGTTGAGATTTGAGTGCCCCCCCCCAACCCCCACCCCACCCGGAGCGTGATGTCTTCAGGCCACCGCGGGGGAGGTGCTCCAGAAACACCATCTGCGTCGCGATTGGTGCTTGTTCATGACCACGTCCTCCTTCGCGCGTTCCTTCCTGACGCGCTGGTAGTGGTCCTCTTCCTTCAGGTACCACACCGGCGGCCAGCGATGCTTCTCAAAGTACTCTTGGTTCTCTAAGCACACACACGACACAGACACGCACACAGGAGAGGACAGTCACGACACAGACACGCACACAGGAGAGGACAGAATGAACACTTTGTAGCAGTAAACACTCGCACACTTATTCATTCATTCATTTACAACACAGACTGATCCTGTCGATATGCTGTCTTACCAAGAGACTTGGACTTGATCTCTTTGCGGTAGTTGGCACAGACATTATTGTAATGAGTGCAAATGTGATGCAAGCACCAAGCTGCTAACTGGTTAGCATTGTGGAACTATGGGAAAAGACCAAACAGAACATATCTTAAAATAGAAAAATAGTTTGAACAGTTTTTGGTATGAAAGAGCTTGAAATGTTTTCAGTTAAATCACCATGCTACCACTCCTTGGTAAAACCGGAGCAACTACTACAACTAGTAGTTACATACCTGAGCCAGCTCCAGGTATGTAAGGACCTCTCCATCCATGTCCTGGCCATCTTTAGAGGCTTTCACCAGCTCACAAACAGCATACTGCTCTGTGGGGGAGACAAGCACAGGGAAACTGAGACCAGGTACAAACATTAGCACAGCACAGACAAACACACAAACTAGCACACGGGAGAACTGTCTGACTTCTAATATGAATAAACCATGAACTGTGTTTCGTAACCAGAGTGAAATGTCATATCCCAGGGATGACACAACAAGGTCTCTCCACAAAAAGAAACAACAGCCAGGATCATACTGTTGCCAAGTGGATATTTGTGCCATATGCCACAGTACACAAACTACCAGAAATGATATGGTCGAATGGTATATACGACAAAGGGATGCAGTTGAGTTTCCATAAAATAGCGTGTGAGAGTGCGCTCAGGGTGTCCTGTTCTATGGCATGGTGTGCTGACACCACTGGCACACTGCTGATAAAGCACACACACACACACACTCACACACACACACACACATGCACGCGCACACGCATTGCTGATGGAGCAGCGACCTGTCAGGGCTATGAGACGAGGAAGGCACAGCCTGTTGGCCAGAGCAATGAGCTCCATGGGGTCCAGTTCTGCCATCGGAGACAGATGATTGGTGTACAGGTACTCCAAGACCGCCTGCATACACACCCTGCTGGTGTTGGGGAAATAAACCTGGAAACACACACACACACACAGAGAACAGAGAGGAGTCAGTCATAGCTCCACATCATCTCACTGTGTAAGTGTTTAGCAGGCACACAGGAATCCAAGTCTATTTCTCCATCAAGTATTAGCTAGGTGATAAAGACTTCCAATCCTAAGGAGAATTCATGTTCACAAGACGCCAATGGGCTTACAAGACTGATGTTAGATTTGACTGAACTACATGCTATCCCAGTGTTACACGTCTGATAGAAGACTATAAAATAATGTTTGGCTTAGTGTAATCCCTAGGATATAACAATGCAGTGAGGTGGAATGGAGACTTCCTTCATTTTTCACTGTTGACACTGGTCCCTAGTGTCAGTCGACTCAGCTAGCATTATGATCTTGTCTCAATCTCATTCACTGATCTCTCTTCCTTACCTCCGCAACTTCCCCTCCTCTATTCCTTCTATTCCTTTTATCCCTTCCTCTTCTCCACCTGCCACTCTAATCTGCCTGGGATCGATCCCTCCCTCACCCCGCCCCAACATTACTAAGCACATTTTAGCCCTAGTCAAAGAGAAATCGCTACATAACTCATTACATAATACACCGTCAAGGGCAAACTGGGCAGATTGTGCTGCGTAGGATGGAAAGAAGGAGGGGGTAGTGGGAGGAACAGAGGGTTGGATTGAGGGAGGGATGGAAAGGGGAATGGAGGGATGAAAAGGGAGGGGGACAACAGCAGGAGCAGATTGTCTAGGCTGAGTGTGTGATTCAGAGATAAGGGGGGGAGGATGGAGGGAGGCATGGACAACAGCGAGCCCGGTTTGTGATTTGGGGATGGCAGGAGGTGAAGGAGGGAAACAAGAGAGAAAGAATGAAGAGAGGGAGGATACAGAGGGATCTGTGACCCAGGGAGGGTTAACTGCAGGGTTGGTAACAACCTGTCGGATCCAAACCAAGCTGCTCTAATTGTCATGGCGGCAAGCAACCAGGTTACACTGCCAGCCACCTGACCTGAGCTGTCACAATGAATCATATTATGAATTACCTGTAAATTGGGCCCATGTTATTCTTATTCCTACACGTTTCAGCTCGCATGCTTAACATGAAAGAGGCATGACCTCTATAAGCTACTGATGTTCAGTGAAATACTCAGGTGAGCTACAGTAAACAGTGCTCATGTAGAATTGACATGTTCCCAGAAAGAGACATTAGGCTGCTCCCTGGTCGGACAGACTTTTTTTAAAATCTGAATGACGTCTGCACTTCCTCATTACTGTGGCAGGCCTGTCTTGTCCCCTGGCTGGCTGGCAACTACCTGGGGCTGTGTCTGGAAACCACCGCCAGAGAAGCAGCATGGTGTGATCTCCCCCCCACTGGGGAGAGAGAATGGCCTGCTTTGATCTTCCAGTTCTGAACCTGTGAGGGTATAGTCTGGATCATCATATCTTGGCGGTTTTGGAGGGATTTGGGATATTGTATTCAAGTAGGCTGAGGGGCACAGGATGGCAGCCAGGAGCTCATTTCATGCACAGGGAAGCCAGTTCAGGAGCCGTAACTTACGCCTGTTTAGATGCTGCTTTTCTCCATAACAACAACAACAGAACAAACATACTGTGGAAGTGTGCGTGTGTGTCTTGGTCTATGTGCGTCTGTGTGTGTAGTGCTTGACGTTGTACCATCTGCTCAAAGCCTGGCAGCATTTTAGTGGTAAAGCTTCACACTGGTAATGAAATCTTGGGTAAACACAGGTGGGCACCACAAGCTATTATATAGGGTACCTATTTCATGCTCTACCACAATACCTATTATACATTATACCTGTCTCACTCTCTATCTCAATACCTATTATACATTATACCTGTCTCACTCTCTATCTCAATACCTATTATACATTATACCTTGATCATTCTCAATGCCTTGTTAGTCACAGTACATTTGCCAGGCCCGATCACATATGTAACTTTCTGTCTCATTATCTACTTTTTTCACACCTTTCTGACCTCCTAGTCAGCTCTCACCTCGTTGTTGGCACTCTCCAGGAATGCTCCCCCGAACAGAGCAGCCATCCAATCACAGCTGGAGATCAGCAAAGGCTTATGGGCATTCATGGTACCATCGTCCAATCGGAACGTGACATCTGGATGCAGACAGCAAAACCAAAACATATTAATTAAACCTTTCCAGGGATTTAAATGTGAAGCAAAGACATTTCCAAATGTGAAGCAAAGACACTGATATACTGTAATATACTAACTCTGACTACTACACACTATATTTACGCTGACTAGTTCACTCTTATGACTTGTCTACTACAATAGTCCCAATCCCTGACCTGTGAAGGTGTTCTTAGCCAGACACTCCTTGATGCGATTGGCCTTCCTTACATGGAAGGCCTTGGTGATCTCCTGGTTCATAAAAGCCTCCTTATTCATGATGTTCTCCACCATCATCCTCAGGTCAAACACCTCCAGGATCTCCGCTATCTGGGCAATCTTCATCAGGTCACGCTCCCTCTCGTCCAGCTCCCCTGTGTAGAGGAAGCGCAGCACGGCGCTGAAGGGTCCCAGCTGGATGGAGTAGTCCATCTTAACCACGGTCATGGGGGCTAGCGTGCTAGTGATGGGGTTAGTGACACTCTCTTTGTGGATGCTGTAGAAGGCCTTGCTCCAGGAAGCCAGGGACAGCTTGGTGCGGCGGTGCTTCCCACTGAAGCTCATCATGCGCAGGGTCCCGTCACTCTGAGGGAGGAGAGACAACTTCATTAGTATGTATGCAGCGGACGTGAGGAAACTGCGATTCAAGTGCTCTCAAGTGGTCGGATGCAGGGAACAGAGGTTTACGCCCGGTCAACCCCTGAGTTAAAGCCACCTCAGAGCAGGGAGCAGGGGGCGTCGGCTGGGGCCGTACTGACCTTGGAGGCACGGAGGGAACAGGGGGACAGGTTAGGCAGCACGGCCACTTCCTCCTCGGTGTCCAGGCTGAGGGTCCTCATCAGGTGGTCCCTGCCGTGACGCTCCGTGACCACCAGGCACTGCGACTCGTCCGAGAAGTCCATCTGGAACAGGTCGTAGAACTTGGAGGAGGACGTCGACAGGTAGATCTTGTGGGCAAACACGTGGATGTGGTCCTGGAGGACAAATAGGACGTCGGCGCAGAGCGGGCTGTCCAATAAGTGACGAGGGCCCTCGTGGTTGTAGGGGATGCACTCTGGGATCTTGATGAGAGGGGGCGGAGCTTTGGGAGGAAGGAAGGGGGCCTGGAGGAGGGGCTTCTGGACCTTGCGGAGGTGGGACTTCCAAAACTGGAGGTGGCGTCGGGAGATGAGGGCAGCACGGATGGCATTGTCGAAGATGTCTTTGACGCCAAACTGGTCAAAGACGCTGGTCTCGTAGTAAGGAATGCCCAACTCCTTGGCAACCTCCCTGCCACTCTCAGGTGGCAAAATGTCTCCTGGCTTGATAGGTCTGGGGCCGAAAGATACAAAGAAAGCTATGTGTAAGTGTAACAGAGGTGGTCTGTGCCATGTGAAAGACCTGGGCTTGAACCCTGCTTCAGCCACATAAAGAATTTAATACTGCAGCTTGCTTTACAAAAATAGCAAGTGTTTATTGACTGAGACTGCCAGTCCAGATGTTGTCTGCTGTACGGCCCATACCTGGCGAGTGGGCGTCTGGCCCGGTTTACAGCCTCCAGGTCTGCATAGCGCAGGTCCAGCTGGCAGCCGACCAGGATGACGGGGGTCCTCGGGCAAAAGTGCTTGATCTCCATGTACCACATGGTCTTGACATGATGAAGGGAGTTAGGGTTGGCTATTGAGAAACACAGGACCACCACATCTGACCTGGACCAGAAACGGATGGAGGGATAGAGAGAGTGAGGGAGAGATTGAAAGAGCGAGGAACAGAGATAATGTGTGTGAGAGAGAGAGAGAGAGAGAGAGAGAGAGAGAGAGAGAGAGAGAGAGAGAGAGAGAGAGAGAGAGAGAGAAGAGAGAGAGAGAGAGAGAGAGAGAGAGAGAGAGAGAGAGAGAGAGAGAGAGAGAGAGAGAGAGAGAGAGAGAGAGAGAGAGAGAGAGAGAGAGAGAGAGAGAGAGAGAGAGCATGAAGGTTAAATAAATAGCATACTACCAGTTTGAGGGGTACTGTAGGTCAGAACAAGGGTATTGGTGGAAATTTAGAGTAACAAATATCCTATCCCTTAATACGAAAAATAAGGATCAAGGGCAGGACAGGACTGCACTCTACTAGTAATATGCTCATGTACTCAGCCCTTGTGGGTGTGGCAAAGTTACATCACAGGTTAGACCCCAAGCTGTCACCATAGCAACACCAAAGTCAGTAGTGTGTCGCATTTGAAATGGAAACAACATTGCGAGCAGCTAATCATCAAGGTTGGTAATGACGCAAATATAGTTATAGTTATCGTCCTTGGTGTGATCAGGCCTTTAGGCTCATCATCCAGATAAGAAGGGAGCGTTCCAAACATTTCCGAACATTCCCGGAGTGTTCCGGAAGCCTGTCATTGCCAGCCAGATATGGCAGCTGTTTCATTAAATAACTTCCTGGTTTCAAAGTAAACCCTCTCCACAAACAGCACTCTGCTGTAGTCACCTCTGTTCTGCACACAGATTATACTGATCACCAAACTCGTGAAAAAGTACAATGTTCCATCATACACAAATGTTCTACACTTGATTGATAGGTATTATTTGGTTGGTTTGCAAAGTGGTGTAAATATCCTTAATGGCTGTGCAGCCATTATCCCAGAGACTTTCAACATGGCCATTCTTCAGAGGTCCCAGCATTGGAAGTTTGCGTGCAGCACTGTCTGACACCAGGAAAAGAGCACCACACAACACAGCACTGATCACCATCAATGACACTGGGGAAGGCACACAGCCAGAAAGAATAACCAGCTATTTGACTTACTGCTCTTCTGACTATCCGAGTCCTGCCACAAAACCCATAGGAACCCCCTACAGGTTTAAACAGAACAGGAACAGAACAGGAGCCCAGTTATACATTTAGCGAGTTGAATCGAGATTTGCAACCACTTCTATTTAAATGTCTTAGACCTTTCTCACAATATTAAAGAATGTGTTAATAGTGTGTTTAGATGTTACCGTGTGTGTGTCTGTGTATGTGTGATATGGGACAAGGAATGTGTGTAGTCTAGCCATCATCACTGTTGTCTCTAACACGCCCAGGTGTTGTAGAGTTCATACACAACAGTCAGAATAGGACAGCAATGGCAAGCTGAAAGAAATCAATCAACCAATCAATGAAATTTGAAACTGCAACTAAGGCCAGCTTTTCTCCGGTAACTGTGTGTGTTTATGAATGTGTGTTTGTGTGTGTTTGTTTCGTTTTTCAGATATGCTGAATCTCCTTCCGCCATATTTCTTTGAACTCATCATTAATTCAGCTATATCCTCTTTTAGGGAAATGTTTGATCAGAAGGAGGTTTCTCCTCACTATCTTAGTGTTTCTCTCTCTTACTCTCCCTTTATCTTGATATATATTCCTCTCTCTCTCTCTCTCTCTCTCTCTCTCTCTCTCCCTCTCTCCCCCTCTGTCTGGCGTTTTGACAGGTGTGTAGAGAAACAGTATTCCCTATGGAGAGGTAGCTATTCTCTACAGCAGAAAAGAACACAGGGCCAACTGTGCCCTTAGAGCAGCAGCCCAGTCTCGAAGGTCCTGCACAAACACAGCCAGCTCACAGCCAGCTCACAGACAGCACAAGGGTGTCAGCAAACTGGGCCTGAGCCCACTGAGCCGGCTGCTGTGGTTCCTCTGGGCCGGAGCTGTAGTCACTCTCATTACACATAAGACACGGCTACATCTTTTTCCATGGTGGTGCCAAGCCCAATCAGATCGACAGAAGGTACATTTACTATTGTCGAAGCCATTTCACTATTTGATTACATTTATCAAAAGTTTATTGTTTGTTTATTGTTTCATATTTTTCTGTTTTCAGACATTTGGGCACTCCTCACTCTGGCAGTACATGGTAAGGACGTGCTGCTGTCTAGGAGGAGATGTGTTTTTTGCAGTTTTCCCCCCCCACTGATGCAGTCTTTGATACTGCATCAGTTGAGTTGATTGAAGAGAACATTTGATGTATAAACAAAGACCATAGATTATTTGCTATGTTGTGTTTTTCCTTTGTGTTATTACTGTCATGTTTAACGGGAACAAATAGTTACACAGTCTAGAGGATTGACAGTGTAATTCTGCCTGAGGGTTGGCTGGCCCAAGGACACAGCAAGAGAGAGGAAGAGAGAGAGAGAGAGAGAGAGAGAGAGAGAGAGAGAGAGAGAGAGAGAGAGAGAGAGAGAGAGAGAGAGAGAGAGAGAGAGAGAGAGAGAGAGAGAGAGAGAGAGAGAGAGAGAGAGAGAGAGAGAGCGTTCAAGTGCAGCCATATAAGACGAGCTACTCGGTGCACACGCTGACCACTGCACTAAATCAGGTAGGAAATGTTCCCTAATTACATCCAGCCTAAAACAGAGACATCAGAGAAAGGCCTGCAGATTCACCATGTGCAGCAAAGCTTTGCCCACAGTAGCTTTCAATGTAGTGAGTCCAGCCCAGCCCTTCCTAGCCTATGGTGCAGACTGTCCCTTGCCCAGTCCGGACCCAAACCAGCCCACCCTCACCCCCAGAGACATCTACCATGGCCACACAGGACCACGGGATATAACTGCACTCCCAGTCCGGGCCTTGTCTTACCTGCCGTAGGCGAAGCGTCTATCCTTGTGGTGGTCCCCGAAGGTGTCCCACAGTCTGAGAGACACGCTAACCTCGTCCACCACATCTCTGGAACGCTCCAACACCTAAACACAGAACAGGTGTGCATCAGTCAAGCAGAGATATCAATACATAACCAGTCAACAGGTAAACATGTTACCAGCAACAGCCAGCCAAAGCCCTCCCCTCCGTGTAGCCCCTCCTACCTCTTGGCAGACACGGTATTGGTCGATGGCCCAGACGGTGGGCACGTGAGTGGCCAGCAGCTGGTACTGGGTCAGGGTGGTGTTGCAGGCCCGAGCACAGATGAGCCGGGTCTTCCCCACTGCATTGTCTCCCACCACCACACACTTGATGGTCTCAACATTGGGCCTCTCGTAGTCCATGCTGCAGACCTTGGGGAGAAGGAGGATGGGGTTAAGACATGGTCTGAATAATCACTGCTGACGGAGATGGGCTTTCTGCTGTTTACCTAGAGCGAGCTTTGGAACCTGTGTCCTCGTAGAACACTAGACAGCTGGACATTGGTCAATCTGGATAGATTCAGTATAAAACATCAGCTACTTGAAATCACTGCTATCTCCAGAACGGTTAAGCTTGGCTGTTGCTACACATATCTGATTACATGGATAGGTGTCACATTATTGACGCTGATCTTCAACAATCTATTGTCTATTGCACAAGAGCAGCAAGCCATAGGTCAGAATTACTACAAGACAGGAGGGAACATTATTATCCAACCCTTATTGACAACCCCTAAGTCTACATACATTAACCTTCAATACAGTTCATCAATGCTCCGGGCCCTGAACAACAACCAAGCTCTGAACTGGTTTCTGTTATAGAGAGCTGTATATATCTTAATCTTACATAAATAGGGCAATCTCTCTGTTAATAACCAATACTCATCAAGACCAACTCAAGAGACACCCCTCCCAAACCAAGCTCTGTGCATAATTATTTGCACAGGGAGTGCTATGACAGACTGACATGTTGTGTAACAGTTTGGGGTCACACTGGGAGGTCAGCCACCTCATAACACTGTAGGGGCAGCATTGGCTGAGTAGCTTCTAATCTGCTCTTGAAGCTGCTGTTATGATCACAGCGATTCCAACAGTGTGCTGAATGTAGTATGCTGTTAACATATCAATTAATTAATCGTACCAGTATGATGTCATAATGCTGATATAAGGTTTAAAATGTGTCATGTTACTGCTATTATACATGCTGTCATAATATGGTATGTTATGTTGTCCTAATACAGAAATATTGTAATAATGTTATTGGGATTTTATCAAACTGTTATACAATTACAAAGTGTTATTCTGTAAATCTTTGTTGCTGTTCTGTATGTGTCATAATACTGTAATAAAATGGTTACGATATAAACATATAAAGAGGCGATTGTGTAATATATAATTATAAAAGTTATGCTTAATCTGACAAGTTAGACTTGGATATTGTTGTAAATAACGTCTTTATTTCCTTTTATTCAGAAGTTAGTTGATGTGACAATAATATAGGTATGGACGCAGAAAAGACGCACTGTGCCCTGTCATACTGTAGGCATAATGCATGTAATTCAGTTAGTAATAATGAGCAGCTTGTACATCATTAGCTCGGCTTTTTGATTTCCCCTTTTCATCCTGAAAACCAATCAAAATTAATGCATTTTTATTCATTATCTAATTATATCCGCAGAGCAGTTTATAAACTCCAAAAAACTGTCAACTGCAGACATAGTAGCCTCTAGTTCCACACCGCTCAGTGAATTGAATTGGGACACCACCCTACACTCTTTGTTTCAGTAGTTGACTCAGGTGCCAATAATTTCATAAGAGCACCTACCGTTTTTGTAGAGCCGGATAGGTGTGATCCTGCAAACCTACAGAAACTGAAGTCAATACTAGAGTAGGGTAGGCTACAGTAATTGCAGGTAGCTCAAACAGCTCTGTACTAAAAAATATAATCGTTCGGCGCTAGCTAGGGAAATGCTGCAAGATCATTTCGTAATCGTTATTTTCCTGGCTTTTGAGGAAGTGAATCCTTTTTCTCCAATGAAACAACAATGTATAGCTTGTTTGATTTCCAGGGCAGCGTTCGGAAGTGTGTGCCCTTCCCCATCCGAGTGCTCTTTGAGGAAAATCATCTGCAAGCGAGCAGCGCCGACGTCCATGCAGCCTCCATTGTGACGTCAACGACCCTGTTCTATTTATAGCGGGCATACGATTTCATTCAGAAAACAAGGTGGCTGAGACTGTCCAAAGCTTAGCTTATACGTGCTCCGAACGTCAGGTGTTCGACTCATCTGCAGTCTTAACACTGTCACAACAATGTCCATCTGTTTGTTTTTCAGGCGAAACACATGTTACGTGATGATGTGATACATTTGATAAGGTTTTGATAAGTCCAACCAAGTAAACGGGAGCTATTCAGTTCACACACGCACCCAGATTGCAGATATACACGTTCGATGCTTCTGCTTACGATATTTTTCACAGGCTCTATTTTCCACAGCTTTGTATAAATCATAGGGGCTATAATAACCTTCTTCTTTCAAATGTAAATGACGAATACATGTAGTCAAAGTTTAGAGTCAAGCTTTAAACACCTTTTACTAATCTTGGAGATGTGATGGTGATAATGTTAGACCTAATGGTCCAAACAAGTATAGGCTATACCAAACAATAGGAGACTACACGGATTGTATTTGGTATATCAACAGCCTTTCATTCATTGATTCGATAATTGATGAATTTCATATTTGTTTGTATTTCAATAAAAGTGTCAACAAAATATACCAACTGCATGAAGTTAGTTCGCACAAGACAGTTATCAAAATGGTTGTGGCTATTCATAAAAAATAAAATAAAGAACAAAGGCAAGTGACAACATGTCAGAAGAATAAAAAACTATGAACAAGGAATCAGTCAAGAGATGAAGAGGGAGACGAGAGATAGTCCTGACTTTAACCCAAGGCCACAGCGTCTCTTTCTCTGTTCTAGCTGGGAGCGTCCCAGCTGCGGCTGGAAATATGAATGAAGCGGAGACAGAAACGCCAGCCTCCTCCTGAGAGATCCACTTCAAGGCCCAGACGATGCATGGAGACGCGGAGCGCCGCGCCGAGCGTCTCCCATGAATCACAAAATAAATGTGGGATAGAATTTTATTTATAACCATCAGACTGATCCCTTTGTTTTGCTTGCCAGAATAAGCAAAGAGGATTGGCGTAGACAAAAGAGTGAATATGAAAATGAACTTGCTGTGCTTGTCTCGGTCACAGTCTGACAAATAAATCGTGAGTTGCTTTCCAAGTTTTCAAGATGAATAATGGTTTCACACTGAGAATGAAAGATATAATTGTGAGAAATCTTGTGTGATCTGATTCGAACACATTTCTGAGTCTAACCCATAATAATAATAATTAAAAAACAAAAACAGGATTGTTCCTCATAAGTATATAAACTGTCAACCTTAACTCTGGCGACTTAGGTTGTGAAATTGCCTATCTCGTACATAACCTTTGATTATCAATGTAACGTTCATGAGTGTCTAGATCACACAGGAGTATTATAAGAATGATTGATCTCTTTGAAAATTGCATGGAGGATGATGATACAGCTTCTATAAATATTTAAAAAACTCCTCAGAGCTCCAAAAACCTAATAACAATCAAAAGATACAGTATATTACATTCTATTCACTAGGGAACCATTTGATCAAGTTTTATTTTGGCGGTCATATTGCAGCCAATATTTAATATGAGAGGTTGCTAAGGAGAGACCCTCAGAGTATGTATTGTATTGAATAAACAGCAAGTCCAAGCATTCATCATGAGACCAACATACTTTGATGTCTCATCTAGATAATGGCACCCACTAGCTATGCTACAGACATGTACAGCAACAGTGATGTAGTGTAAGAAGGTCAAAGTTGCTTATTCACCATGCAGCATGCTGACCAGACTGCTTTATCTGCTCTTCAGCAGGAGACGTGAGAGAAATGTACAGAGCAAGATGGTTGTGTGGTCTGATGTCTATCTAATATGAGGGCTTTGTGATTAGCTCCTGTTATGTGGGCCTACCACATATTACATGTTATTGGGATTCAAACCAGTAATGTTCATAAGAAAAAACAAGCACATACAGTAGATCAGCAGATTAAAATATCAATGACACATCAAGGTAGGCCGACAACATCCAATAGCTTAATACACTCAAACGCATTCGTTTTGACACTTAATTAATTCTACCATGTCCTCTGATATCTTGTTTTGTGGTGTGTAGAGCTATTCCTGTAATCCACTAAAGCCCAGATTGTCTTGACATGTCCTCTTACCTACTCAGACGTGTGGTGGGCAGGGAATTGGCTAGTTGGCTGCTAAACGCTTGTCAGCCCAGCTTGGAGCTCCTCAGACTACTGGGTCATTACGAGCTTTGAGGACGGGTCAGAACAAAGGAGGAAGACAGACGTGTATGTGTTCAGAGCACAAAGACTGAGTGGCATTGGGATCAAAGGGAACAATAGCATGATCCCAATGCACCTTTTTAAACTTTCTTTTTTTGGGATGGACTGTGTTTGTTTGTCCATTTGCCAAGTCTAGTGCTTCGAGTGCAGGACGTGACATGCCAGTGAAATTATGTCAGGGTGAACATGTCTATTTTTGGATCCTTGTTTTATCAGGAGTCCAGGATCAATAACTATTTGTTGTGTTCTCCACCCTTGCATTCCCTGCTGTGTGAAACACTATGCTCAACACTTACCGATACCAGCAAAAGCTTTAAACAACACCCACTACCAAGAGTTTCAGTGCTTCCAGGCAGAGCAATCACTATTAGAAAGATTTCAAGCATTAACCTGATTCTGTACTGGACATCAATCCAAGGCAGACCAGCATAAGCCAGACAGCAGACTGAACACTGGGCAGCATTGATTTCCTTGCTAATGCACCTGAAGTGCTATCATCTTGACGCTTCCCCTTAAGTGATTTATTTCCTTTCCACCTCAGAATTCTCTCAGGTCTGGGTGGCCTGGTATGCCAGGGCAGTTGCACTACAAAGAGAAAAACACATCTCTCTCACTTCTTCTTCCTTCCTTCTCTCTCTCTCTCTCTCTCTCTCTCTCTCTCTCTCTCTCTCTCTCTCTCTCTCTCTCTCTCTCTCTCTCTCTCTCGACTAAGCTCTTTATGTAAAGTGAGAAATGCTCCTGACTGACATGCACCATCATCATGCAGAGGCCCACTCATTCCATCTGCTCATACCTTCTTGAACTTACATGATCCTGCACCTTAAATTAGACCCGGTACTGCAGGCCCACTAACATTATTCAAAAAAATGGCTGTCCTTTATTTTCTCGCTAAAAGGTCATCTCAGATCTGACATGATCGGAACCATCATGTCAGATCGATTTCTCTTAGGAAAGGGGGAAGGAAGTATAATGTTTCATGAGATAGAAGTCTATCGCTGCAGTACCAAGACGATAGTACAGAAGTTAATGTATGGTTAGTACGCTCAACGTACACCAAACGACGACACTGCATCTCACTTTAAGACACAAGCAGATGGTAAAAGCCAAACCCTGTTTAATCTGTTCACCACAGACTCAGTGTAGATCACTTTGTTATGTAAGGCTTATGTGCCAGAGACCACATTTTTCTAAAATCCCTCCATCCGTCCATTTACCCATCCATCTATCCATCCAGGGTTTTATTCATCATTTTATCATCTCTTATAAACAGTTAGAGTCCCAGGACCAATGAGGAGTGTCTGGTAAACACATATAACATTTCTCTTCATTGTAATCAATGAAATCCTGCATGACTTTACTATGTATATTGTTGATTTGCTCCTACTCATTCATGTAAATGTGTAATTATATTTCAGCCTCTATTCACGCTGTCTATTGTGGTGCATTAATGTTCACACAACCCTCATGTAATCTGTAGCACATGACAGCATGGAAGTTTGTAATGAGTCAGGATTATCACCGTATTTCGGACTGAGAGCAGCTGGAGGACAGGCAGTCATGCAATGTGTCTGCGCAGTATGTACATTCTTTATGATGAACAGCGATAGAGCAGAACATAATTTGTGCATATCTATGTAATGATGCAAACTATTACACACCTATGAGAGACCAAAACGGGGATGCAAGCCCAAGTACCCTGTATTAATTATCTTTATGTTCATACACATTCTTACATTTATTTTGATACTTATAATTATTAGCCTTCTATGGTGTCAAAACCACCCTGACCACAAACACCGCACGTAATTGAAGACATTCTTTGTTTTGACTAAAAGCTTGTGTCTCTTACGCCAGTGTCCATGATTTATCACAAGTCTGGTCACAGTGTTATAACCTTTGTGTGATAAGCCTGGGGATTCCGATATCTGAGCCACAATTCCAAAGAGAAAACTGCATGAAGGTCAAGCTCTGTAAGGCCTGCATGCTGTACTGGATATAAACTCTGTCCTGTTGTTGTTGTCTGCCATAGATCTGAGGGCATGACGCAGCATTGGAAGTCAAGCTAATGTAAACCTCCTCACAGACAGTAATCTGATTATCCTTCTACCTTCCTCGCTGGGCCTCTGGATGACAGAGGATAGAGCCCCAATCTTATAGACCCATTTCAGCACCTTAATAACATTCTTAGTGCAGACAGTATAGAAAGTACCTGGGGCAGCCAACAGTCTTATTCCAATACTCAACTCATGTATCCTTTCACCTTTTTTTGTGAAAAACAAGGATTTAAACCAGCTTCTGCTGATCCTGTCTCTATTCCCTATTCCATAAAAAAATATTGTACTTTTTTATTGCTATCAGCACAGCTCTTGACATCTTGATACAGTCATATATTCAGTCCTCTGATGCTAGCTCACATAGACTTCCTGAATGGGACCAAGATTGATAGGGCTCTGTGTAACCTTGTCAAAGGAAATGGAGATGAGCAGGCTGTGTGACACAAAGCCAACAGAAGCCATATTCACTTGTCTTTCACCGTCTGTCCTAACAAAGGAACACAATTCTGTCTGTCCACAAGGAAAGAGAGAGAGGACCTTTTCAAGGCCTCGTGGAGGTCTCAAACACACAGTCTCAAAGACAAAGACAGAAAGAGAGAGGGGGGAGAGAGGGAACAAGAGGGTGAGTGGACTAGGAGAGAGAGGCTAGGACCTTGCTTGCTAGATTAATTTACTGTCAGCTGTATAGAGTGAAAGAGAGATAGACAGAGAGACAGACGGACAGACAGACAGAGAGAGAGAGAGAGAGAGAGAGAGACAGAGAGAGAGAGAGAGAGAGAGAGAGAGAGAGAGAGAGAGAGAGAGAGAGAGAGAGAGAGTGAGAGACAGAGACAGAGGACAGGTGAGCTAACTGACACTGGCTATTCATAGGGAAAGTCACTCTGGAAACATTTTGAATTTCCATGAGTCAGACCGGATAGATTTCTATCCTCATAGTAGAAGAGGGGATAAAAAAGATGTGTGAAGAGATGGAAAGGAAACATATTTAACACTGTGTCACTTTGACTCTCAGTCCAAACAAGACCAGCTTAGCAATAAAGCTTTGACTCTCAAACAATCTGCAGACGAGGGTGCTGCAGGGGCCTGGGTTCGATCCCGGCCAGAAAGGAAGACCTTTTCTGCATTTCTTCCCATCTTTCTCTCCCTGCTTTCCTGTCTCTATGAGTATCTATAAAAAATAAATCATATAAATAGTAAATGAAGGTGCTTCATAAAATGCTGGTGATTGTGTCAATAATCAAACTACCTAATTGTTCATCCATTGTTTTTCTCAAATGGTTTCTAAGTAAAACGTCTTACATCTTAGGTTCATCAGCAGAGATACAGATGACATTTTTTTTAAGAATAGGTTGAACATGTGCAGAAAAGCTCATATTGCTTTGTTCTGTAATTTTTTTATTAATAACTGAACATTAACATGATTTCCTCCTTATATCTTAAACTTTTGGGGATGTCAGGAATGTATCTAGCTACTTGAATTTTCTATGCCAGCACGACAGACACCACAGAAACATTGCATAAGTATGGATTTTGTTTTTGTCAATGTAGCTTATGCAACCAACTTACCCTAACCAGTTTGAAAGCAGACAAGCTTGTCTTCTCCTGATTAAAATCAGCTCAGATATGAGGTGACCTACATCAAGAGGTGAAGGCCATTGTGGATGCAGCTATAAGGAAAAACTGAAATTAAACAAGTGTAAAACTAATTGAGTCTAAATATCATGTACAACTAAAGTCTGTCAGTATGTCAAATAATGGACTAATTAAATTATCTCTCAATATCTCAATAATGGATGACGATTGCATCACTTACTGTTTTTCAGTGTACCATGGCGCCACAGCAAGGAAAGTTGATGTCATTACAGTTGAAACAATTTGTACTGAATCACACAATATGTGTGTGATGTGATGTTCATGTATTTATGACAGAGGACAAAGGGGTAAACGATGGAGAATGAAGAGTGGGAGTGCCAAATTAATTTCCTTCCCATTTTTTACGAGATAGTCATTGCATTATAAAGACAGTGGTCCATTAGATCTCGATTGACCAGTCCCAGCATGCAGTAAAACATAATAAACAATGAAACATACACAGCTAACTTCCACTGGTTTATACTTGATTTTTTTTTGCAACCAGACATTGAGAGTATAAAAACACTTCAATCAAGATAATTAGCAGGAAATGAACTGTAAACAACATAGAATGACCCTAGATAACAAATGTTTATGTTATTTGTCAACATGGCTTTAAGGTCATTATCATTCACAAGAACAGATTACCGATAAAAAAAACAAAAATAACCTTCAAAGAGACATAAGTAGGAAAGGGAAAAGCAAGAATATGTATTATTTGCTACGTCTGTTTGGATAAAAAGTATACTGCACTGTCCTGTGTATGTCACTAAATTCCATTGAGGCACGAAAATATTGATCGGTACTGTGCGCCTCTCGCATCTATTGTAAATGCATGATTTGATGGTAAAGTGATTTTGCTGCTGTAGTTTGCCGTCCAAACCTAGTTCTCAGTAGAGGATTTGTGGTCGCAAATGATGACAAAGAGACGGTATAAGTTTAGTATGACCACCAGGAAATTCTTGATGCAGAAGAAGATGAGCATCTGGTGAACCACATTGAAGTAAACTATAACAGTGAGTCTGACGACCAGGAAGGGACCGTCTTGGATGAAAAAGCTCCCCACAATGCTCCAGATGTCCATTTTCAAACGAGAGAGCAGGGAGCCACCCTGGCCTTCTGACTGAACAACGGGAGCATTCAACACTAGAACACAGACACACGCACAGTCACTGACATGACACTGTCAGAAGAGATGGAGAAAATAACAAAGTCAAACATTTTATTTATCTGCTGGATGTGCAAGTCAAAATGGATATATTGTACCTGAGATATGTAGGGGGAACTGCAGCATACTCCATGTCCACACTCCGAGAATGATGTACACCACATTGGGACTGCTATCCCTGTAAGACATTTCAACCAAGGTTGCTATGACACTTGACATCTGAGGGCATCGCAATGCTGAACTCCTAAATGTCAGTGAAAATGTTACAAAGCCATATAAACCTGCTGAGCTAAGGGCCTTGCATTGGGCTAGGTTCACCGAGCTACATCACAATCTGTACTCGTCCATGTAATAGTGCATCGAGGGGTGTATCAAGTAAAAGACTCACTTGACATCGGAGAGCGTTTCACTGGTGAACTCGAGGATGTCTGCGGCAGTGCCCACGAAGACGAGGAGGAGCTGGGAAAGCTGGTTTCTGGTAACACCTACACCGGTTGGCAGAAGCCACTTTCCCAGGATCAAGAGAATCAGCAGGATCTGGTGTAGTGCCAGGATCCAATTGTTGGCACACACCGACGACAGCAGGGTCACAGAACCCTAGTAGGAAACCCCAGAGGGTGATAAGATAGAAGTGTGTGGTCTGTATGAGGTGAATATCAAACTACCTGACCTCCTGTACAGGACCACATATGTCCAACCTTGAGCAACCTAAGAGATGTTAGCGGTTTTCATTTGCAGGACTGCCTCCGCTCAGTGGAGGATTGAATCAAGTCTGTGTCTCGTTTGACCGTTTTTGTACAGTATCTCTTCTCGTTTTTTTTCTCCCTTTTCAGCTGGTTACATAAAATACAATTTGACATGAAAGCTTGAGGAACTTCTATGATCTCTCAATTTCACAATGAATGGACTGTACACTTCTCAAAATGAGTTCTGTTTATGAAACTGAGGTTTAGAAACAGATCAAACTCAGACTGTACCCATATAGGCTTCATAAAAAGCCTGTACATGCCCAACTTGTAATTGTTTTTATTAAAGGCGGGCCTTTTCATTAAAAAAACAAGTCTGCGTCTCTGACTTTTAAGGGGAAAATATCCCCTTGCTCACAAACAACAGAGTCTTTGAGGTGAACCAACATTACCAAACCAACTGTGTGAATAGAGGCCCACTGTCTGGACAAGCCCAAGTAAAATCTTCTCTCATTTGAAAGTAACGTCAAGTAAAAGCCAAGATTTACCTTGAAAGGTTCACTTCCATTTGATGAGTTTTGCCACATATTTATAAAGGCCTTGATGCTTTCAGCTGAATCAAGTTTATCACACTGGAAAAGAGCAAACAATGAGTTAGAGAAAAGTTCAAATGTATACTTGCCGATCCATGATTTGTGATTGGATGCAACATGGAATATTTGATAAGGCTACTTTGGCTACATAGCACATAGCCCACCCTATAATCACTGGATTTGTTTTCCTGGTGATGCAACTCTAGGAGCCACAGAGATGGGATGATGCTGATGAGGAAGAGAAAGATTGCCGGAGAAAACCTGTAGAGAGTTCGAAGAACATTGTGAAGGTATTTTCACTCATCCCAGAAAAAAATTATGATTTGGGCACATTTATGGGCTCCCTACCCCAGGCACATTTACTTAGAGAAAATATGTTGTTATAAATGTTAAGGCATGGTCTCCCATCTTCCTCCTCATTTCCACCTTCATACCTACCTACCTATACCTACCTACAGGGTTGTGAACATCTCAATTACATTTACCAGTGTAAATACAGGTTGGATAGTGAACTCAAGTATACATGAGTATTTATGTAAATGTGAAATGTAAATCTATACAGCAGAAAACTTTTTCTTACCATTCATAATCCTTCCCCTTTCTTCGCTTGAGTGTTAAAACCATCTCAATCACCAAAGGTAGGTAGAGGATAGTTAGAAACCAGTAGACTCCGTCATTCTTAACCATCACCACCCTCCACACTCCGATTAGGGAGACGAGGATGAATAAGAATCTGGTAATAACCGCGCAAGTAAACTGCACAATCATATTTTTGCATGAATCAGATAACTTTCAGCAGCCACGTTAGCGGTATATTAATTTGCTCACTCCAACTCCCTAAAGAAAAAAAGTTCGGTCAGTCGAGGATAGGCACGCCTCCACCATAGGCTAATAGTATTGGCTGTAGACCGCTTCTGACAATTTAGTAGCAGAACGGAAGATTGACACCGTGGATTTACATTAGATTAGGAGGGGACGTGCCTGTAAGGACAGTGTGTCAGACACACTGACACAGTTTGGTTTTCATGCGTATACAGATGGACAACTGACGAATGGCATACAGAAATATAGAGGGAGACCAATAAATCAACCACCTGATTTACCCTGAAAACTACAGAGAATACAAATATAACATATACATTGACTAATATTTTTCCCTTGATTATTGCATTTAAAAAAAATAAGGAAATTGTGCCCTAAGGCACCCAGGTTTCCCAACACGTGGGAACTCAATATGTCCCGCCCTCGATGATGGTGTTACCAAGGTTACGGAAGTCAACATGTCAGGAAAAGTGAAACAAGGTAACAAGACGACGATGGACAAAAACGCAAACGACAATGAAGACGCTACATTCAAAGTATGTCACTTCTTACTTAAACAGTAGTCGTTAGTTGTTGACAATCGTGTTTGTCTGCTCTAACGGTTTGTTATAAAGCACAGTAGGGCCTAAGATAGTGTCGCTTACTGTTTCGTGACTCACACAACTAACTTGTACTGTAAACATAGCAATGTGTCTCTTTGCCCAGGACAGCGATGCCAATGAAAAACCTTTTCCCCAGTGGGACCTATTCACACATGAACAGATCAACGCGCTTCTGGATTTGACTGTGGACGAAGTGCAAACGTAGGGAGTGTTCTTGGCCAAACTGAAAAGGGTCGCCTACAATAGGCCCTACTAACTATTATACTTAACACACTTATAACATACAATGACAAATTGACAGTAGCCAACATTGTTAGCCTAATGTTTTATCGTTGTTTTTGCATGTTAGCAAATAGACAGTTATCTTCCTACAGTAGACCTAGGCTAGGGGTAAAGTGATGGTCACCTGGTTTAACTTGCACCAATGTGATACACCAGACACATTTTGGAGGCCCTTGGGCTAAAGAACTACCAGACCTGTCTGAAGGAGGTAGCCATGGTGGACTACTATGTGTGTGGCTTCAGGTGGGCCAAGGAGATGAACTTCAGCTGCCACCAAGTCTCCTTTGTCATGGCTGTTTTACAACTGCTCTTGGATAATATAATAGGTGAGTCAAGGTGGATATCTTGGTTGTAAGCTGATCAACTGCCTTTAGATCAGCCTTTTATACTATAGCAGTTTTTTACTTGCACACATCTGATACATGTCTATATATATCTGATTTGTAATAGACCTATTTGTTATAAATGCACACACATACAGACACAGATAGTATACCTATGCATATAAGTATATATAGCTCATATCACATATTTGTTTTATGAAGTAAAGATTTTTGTAGATGAGGAACCACTGTAGGAGCTTGAAGAGGTTGGTCTTGGTGACCCTGGTTTCAACTCAGAGGTCATAGTTCATAGATCAGTCTTCACCAGTTCCACAACAAGTAGACAAGAGTTTACTTATCATTTCCCAATGTCGTTTCAGAGAAGCAGATGCCTTTTGTAGAGAACTTCACTAAGTTTAACAGGGCAGTCGCTGCGTCTCTCCAGTCCCCTACAGAGGCTGATGGTAGCCCAGTTCTGGATGCAGACCAGGCCATGGCACTCACTGATCACCTCAGATACAGGTACATCTGCTGTCTCATTCCTCATTACTGGTCACACAGCTTCTGCAGCGACTCTGATGAGTATCACTGATTTCATTTTTAAATTCAAGATGATTCATTTACATTTACATTTATTCATTTAGCAGACACTTTTATCCAAAGCGACTTCCAAGACAGAGCATTACAAAAGTGCATAGGTCACTGATCATAACACCGAGATAGCCCCAAACATTGCGTGTAGCCAAAACAGGAAGCATACATTGTGAAAAACCAAATAAGTGCCAAAGGGAAGAACCATAAGAGCATGTAGTTAAACAAGTTACAATTAAACAACATGAACCTCAAAAAGTGCAAGAGTGTACCTGTAGAAAAGCAATCAACAGTAAACAGTAAAATATTTCACAGCATGTACAATAATTTAAATCAGTTACAACTAACCAACAAGAGAAACAAGTCTCTCAATAAGAGTCATTGTGATGCTGGAGGAAAACTAGCATCAGGTCCAGAAAATCATTCCTAAGTACCGTTGTACTACCGGAACAAGTGTGTCTTAAGCCTTTTCCTGAAGGAGGGGAGACAGTCAGTGTCTCTGATGGAGGTGGGGAGTTGATTCCACCATTGGGGGGGCAGACAGAAGAAGAGCTTGTGTTGGGACCAGGCACTCTTGAGCGGTGGGACCACCAGACGGTTGTCAGAAGAAGACCGTAGGTGGTGGGTGGAGGAGAGACTTGATGTAATTCAAGACATTCAGTGATTGTCTTGTGATTCAGACAATCGTAAGTAAGTAATATTATATAGTGGTTCATCAAGGCAAACCTCAGTACCCTCTCAAAGCTAATGCCACATGCCAATGCCCTACTGTATGTGCCAGTCAGACTTGACTAATTCTCTCAACTCACATTAACCATCCCCAGGGTTTCAGACCTTAGCCACACTGTTCTCTGTTAGTCTGTTCCAGAACTACCGTCTGTATGAATTTCTCTTCACTAACTCCAGAGAGGAACTCCTGCTCGGCATGGAGGTGGGGCTCTATCATATTCTACGTGCTTGTGGTTGCTTTAGTGATAGTTGAAGACAGAGAGACAGTGTCAGTAAGAATATATGTTTTCTACCTCTGTGTTGTAGAGGACCATTGAAGTGATCTGTTCAGATGACGTAGTGGCGCCATTGGAGGAGGGCATGCCAGCTGACATCTATTTCCGCTTCCTGGCCCCACCCCCTATGGAGAAGCAGAAGGAGGTGATGTAGCAGTGACAAGGAAGGAAACTTTAACAAATCCTCTCAAGGACAGAAAGGGATCTTGCACCATATTTAATCAAACTGCTGCAGCATTGCTCAGTTCCTCTAAACACTCATCCTTTATTTGAAAATACAGTATCAATGATCAAATGTCAAAATCTAAGTCTAAATCTAAATGATCAGGGTTCGAAGATATTATGTTACGTTTGAACACAATAAAATATGTAAATGTTTTAAAAAGTAGTATTTACCTCTCTAGCTATATATTTCGAAATCAAAAAGCAGTTGGCGTATTGTGGAAACCTCAGTTGTAAACCATGCCATGTTCTAAACAACAGCAAATAGTTCTCCGAAAATTATCAAGTAAATGTTCTCCAAAGACAAAACAACCATGCCTTGTTGATTCCTGGCACCATTAGAGAATGGTTCTAGCCTGGCTGCCAGCCCAACTTCTCCCCGCCCACAAAAAAATTTGGTCGGGAAGTTGGGTCTGGAGGGTCTCGTATTGGGAACAACTACATAAAACCAGGATCTGGGCGGACCAAGGAAATTGCCAGGGCGGGATTTATACGATGATGGACAGATGATCAACAGTAACGTAATCAACAATGTCACGAAAGAGCCCTTGGGTTGAATTTGTTTTCAACAAACAACATATTACGTTGCTCTGATTGGTTGTAGGTCTATCCAATTGAGCGAAGAGGCATTTGTTTTACGAGTTTGGTTGAAACACGCCCCATAGTCAAAGCCCAACGGAGAGTTTTCAGACTCATATTTTGACTAGAATTATGAGTATGACAACGTCAGGCTAGAATGGTTCCCAAGTCAACGACAGTTGCAATTCTACAAACAACCACTAGCTGGCAATGTTCCTCTTCAGTAGATCTGCAGAATAGTGTCAAACGATAGCAGGCCTACTGAGGAAAGGACAGTATGAATGAACCTGTGTCTATTTGACTGACCCAGGAGGTGAGTAGTGGCCTGGAGGAGGGGCAGGAGGAGGAGCCAGGTGACATACAGTTCCAGGATGGTGAGGAGCTGCCGAGCTATAGCGTAGAGGATGTCAAAGAGGTGCTGGTAGAGATGACCAGGGGCATGCTGGGAAACCTGAAGGTATGTCATGAGATTACACAGCACATTTAACAATTCTATGGTAAGACTGCTATGCCTATGCTGATGAAAAAAAAAGTAAGTATTTTTACATACCACAACTGAAATGGTCCATTATGAAAAGTGAACATGGTCAAGCAGCAGTGTTTACATAAGTTCACATGTTCTCACAAGTTGAATATTTCAGATGTTTTGGAAGGCAGTGCTGCCTTGAACTGTGCTCTCATAGATCTTTTATGTTGTAAAAAGCATGAATGGTATTCATTCTGCTTCTAATATGCCTGTGGAGACATTTAATAACAGTAAAAGTGTCCCAGGCCTAGTTTGACAAAGGATTGAACAGCTGCACAAGCTTGTCTACATGTTATTAAGTGGGTCGGGTGTAACATGAGACTTACTGCTGCAGCTCTGAATGTGTGTGTGTGTGTGTGTATGTGTGTGTGTGTGCGCGCGCGCACGTGTGTGCGTGCGTGCAAATCCTGATTGTGAATGATCCTGTACAGAACCACAGCTATTTCTATCTGTTCTCTTGGGCATATTCCTCTTTTCTCTCTGCCTCATCAAGGTCAATTACATATTTTTACTCTGCTAAATTTAAATATCCATTCAAGTGGTATTATTTGCATAGCTTATGTAGAAAAGTAGATCTAGTATATGTATCATTGAAAAGTAAATCTAGTCCTATTAAAGAAAAACTATGGTAAAAATGCAGAACATGTATAGAACAATGTATGCAAGTGTACCCTTTTTTAATATCTCAATTCTCTATTTTGTGCTAGAAAGGTTTTAGCTTTCATGTGGATTGTCTTTGCCATTCCAAATTGCTGTTCTCTGGTGAATTATATTTAATAGCCTCCATTTTTCCCGCCTCCAACCAACCAATATTTTAGTTTCAAAAAGTTCCCAGGAGTTTCACTCTCAAAGCATGTGGATCTCATCAGCCCATATATGGTCTAAGATTTGAAGTTGGCAAACGTTGGGGTAAAGCTGTGGGTGAATTCCATAAGTGGATTGGAACCGTTTAATTTGGAAGCATACAGTATTCCAGAGAAAATAAATGGACATGGGATTCTTGGTGACTGTGACCACTCAAGCAAACAAGTTTCAATAGCCTTAAGAGCATGTTTCCTTTGCTGGAGCATATGGTTATAATGATCAGATATTGTCAGTTATACACACCAGTAATATCAGAAGGGCTCACCATAGTGATCTTTACTGTCCTCTTGCTTTCACCTACAGGCTGAGTTCACAGAAAAGCTTCGAGTTCAGGAGAAGAACTACAGTTCCAGACTGGATCAACTGAAAAACACTTCCAACAAATACATACAAAACAGTGGGAACATTAAGAATAATTAGACAACATATTTGGTTTTGAGAGGTTAACTGACTGTAATGTCATGTTCAACAGTATGAATGTAATGTATTTCAGGTTCACACAAATGTATCTTATTAACTGTTGTGTGACTCAATGTGTCTTTTTTCAATTTCATCCCCTGACAATTTACTGAAACCTTTAAGGTATAATGGAATATTAACCAAAATCATGAAAATAAAACCATACTTGTTCAGTGAATGAGACAGATAAATCTCATTAGGACTGAAGGTTTCTTATATAATGACAACAGGGAGTCCATTGCAGTCCTAAACTATTTCAGTTAAAGTTCCAACACATTGCAACTCAAAAGCTGATTAGAGCTACTTATTATGTACAGCAAAGGCAACCATATGCATATATCATCTAAGATAAATGTTATCTTTCCTCAAACATTTGAATAAATCTACTTCATTAGAGTGAAAGACTACAGTAAATGTACACTGCATCAGAGAATGCTGATTGAATATTTCAGGTTTGTTATTTTAGCTGTTCTCACTTATATTTGTGGTGTGTGTGTGTGTTGGCTTCCCAACAGATTGAGTTCCTCAGAATTCTTGGCATCTCTGCATGACAAAGAAACACTATCTCAAGCTACGTCATCCACTTTGTTCTCTCCTTTTACACAGAATAGAAAATAGAAAAGTTCACCACATCTGCTTTCTTCGACTTTGACGAGAAAAAAAAGTATACGTATAATTTGTGGATTGTTTTCTGAATCCAGTGTTATTGGTTTTAATGATTAAAGTTATTGTCAGTAACATTTACAATATGTATTGCTCTCTACCATATCATGAAAAAAATGTTCATAGCTTACTTCTTTGCCTACAACGTAATGCTATTTAATGGCTTTAAGTAGCAACAGCCACCGTGCTCCTGGATTCTATTTGCTTAGTTGTCTACTTTTTGTGTGGGGGAAGAAGTATGCACATGCACAACTGGCTTATACCTTTAACTGGTATTGTTATCATGTCACAGCCCAGGTTTTTCAAAGAGTAACTGGACAAAAGAGTGCTGAATGTTTTCTTGAATTCCAGTTGAACGTGTCTGTACAACATGTTGCAGGAAAGTGCTCCCTTTGTACCTCCAACTGATTGATAGAGTTCCTGCCAAGCCGAGCACAGATTACCCTGTGTTTCACTGTTCTGTCACAGTTGAGGAAAGCTCCCGCCCTCCTGTGGCCAAAAGACCACACTGCAGATTGGTGAGTCATAGTGTATTTCCTGCACTTACTGTCTTACTTTGAAGCACAGACACATGTCCTGACATTAGAGAACAGGAAACCAACTGCTGTTTTTTGTGGTCACAGAAAAACTATATACGTCTCCCAGCTCCACTCTTACTTTCGAAAACACTCAACTGTATTTCTGTGAGAGTGCTTAGTTGATAATGCTGCCATGTTTACCATTTTGACTCCTGGTATTTAACACACGGCTGTGATTATGAAGTGAATGAGTATTTGCAAGTGTTTCCTTTCACAATTTGTTAGACTCTTAGATAAAGCTGTGAGGTGAATGATAATTAAATAAAAGGACATTTTATGCAGGTCTTGGCACTGTGTGAAATGTAATCCCTTTAGCATCTCATGCACTCAGTCATGACATTTACTACCAGAATGGAGATGTTGCCGCAAGGCTTTATGGTTATAGCTAATATATAGCTAGTCTGGGCGCAGGTCACACTGTTACAACTGAGAAGCGTAAGAGGATATTATAAAGGTGATCCGGCTCAAAGAACAGTGGTGGAAGTACTGTATGTGTCTGAACAACATGTTCTGCTATTTAATGCCATCTGAGTCACACCTGAATCATAGTTTAGCATTTCAAATCAAATTGTATTTGCATAGCCCTTTTTACAAGCAATGTCACATAAAGCTCCACATATGCCCATACAATTCCACCTAAAACAACTTAAAACCCTCAAAGATTATTGTTGTAAGAGTTGAAAAGAAAATTGCAGATGTATGGTGAAACACAGATATTCAGAGTTCTGAATTAGCAGAGCAATGGCAGCACTCTACATTGTTGTTTGTCAGTTTAGACAATGGTTAGCTACAGGGCTGGGAAGTACAGCATAAAACCACAGGATTGTCAGGTAGATGGATGGGTAGGGACCGGTAACTTTGTGTGGTCTGTCACAGAAGACCATGTTGGCGACAAGGGCCAACGTTGGCAGACCGGCAACACATTTAAACACATTTTTATCTTGCAACACACAGCAACTCACCTTGACATCCATGCAACACACAGTTCCACACCTCGACAACAATGCTACACATGCTGTAACACACAAGTTCAGGTTTGCTGTGTTTGTACAACCATAGAGTACACAGACTTCAAAAGTCATAAGACTTACTACTATTTTTGTTCTACTTTAGATTTACATATACTGTCCGGCATATGATGTCCAGTCCACCATGCAAATTATGAAAGTGACCTTTTGATGATTGTTTTCCAATTGCAGGTATGACTGAATACCCCCCTCCCACACACACACACACACATACGCACACACGCACACACACACTCAGACACACACACACACACACACTACACAGGCCAGATGTTCAGTGTTGTTTCCTTCAAAGCAGAGAAGTTATGAGGGTTACTCAAAATGCCTGGCTTGTCGGCTGCTGGCGCTTAGTACATTCCTAAATTACCATGTAATGTAATACCCTGTTTTCGTTGTGAAAAAAAAACTGGTGAGACACGTTCTATTCAGAGTGGTGTCTGTCATGTTCTTTAAACACAGATGTAATGATGTCTATAATAGAACTAAGCATGTCACTTAAGAGTAGAGTCTTTGTTGAAGTCTCACTTTGGCCCTTAATAAAGAGGTTTGTAAACGACATTGATAAGACTGGAGAAACAAGAGACTGTGTTTTGTTTGAGCAAAATCCTTGTTTCATTTCCTTCATCTCTGATAAGAAAAAATAACAAGTCCTCGCTCACTATAGAATCACACTCTAAACCTTCTGTTATTAGTTTAGTCATATTTACATTAGTCAGAGAGACACTTTTAACTCTGACAATATGTTTCCTGCATGTCTCAACAAATCCAATAAAAATACAGCCTTGGGTTCAGCTCATTACCATTCGCTGTAGTTTATATTCATTTCAAGTCCTGTTAGGCGTCATTAATGTTGCTTACATAATGAAATTCATTGACTCTGTAGGGCTGGATGTTTAAATCATTAATCTCTCCTCTCTACAAGCTGCCGTAGATCAAGCTCCACTGTGTCTTCCTCCCTGCCTGCCTGCCTCCTGCCTCCATTTGTTTGAGTCATTTCTTAACAGTTAAATGTTTTAAGGCTAATCTTATCTAGGAGTGATTTGCTAGCATAATGGTGTTGTGGAGGCAGCCGTGAGGAGACTGGTGTAAAACTGAAAGAAAACTGTTGCAAAGGTCAATTTTTATTGACATACCACCAGCTCTCTGCACCAGAACGAGCTCGAAGAGAATGAGAGCTGACTTAATAAACCAGTTGGTATACAATAACACTACAAGATCATCAGGCATTCCAGCTATGAGATAATAATGAAGTAATTTACAGAAACTGTTCTAATCTTAGATCATGGTTTCCTGTTGTACTGGCTCATGAATCATGCAATGTTGTTGAATCATGATGTTTGTCTTTCTAGGCCAGAGTATTTCAAGGTTAGAGGTAAATGCCTTTGTATCCATTTACAGGCAGTTCAATGTGCAATACCATGTCTATGAGTGCAACATTACAAACATCTTAATGACAAACACACAAGACTGTGTGTACATGACTCTTACGATCTTACTCTATTCAATTGTTGTGTTCTGTTGTGTAGATTTTAATGCCATGGATTAAGCACATGTCTTAAACCAAATACACGATTGTTAGAAATGTGTAATATATTTAGTCATGTAGATAAACTCTCAGTCTTGTTCCGTGGGAAAATCTTTCTCTAAAAGGTCCATCTTGGCAAGTCATGATAAATAATTTGTCCTTGACTCATCTATCAGCATTCATAATATTGTGTCAACCATAACATTCTTTAGTGTTATATTTCAGGGCAGAGCTCTGACAGTATAGTATAATCTCCCCACTTATGACATACCTTTATCCTATATATTGTGCAATGCATTACCACCCGTTTGATTGTGTCAGAAGTTTTAACATTGACTGTTCTCTCAAGCCATCCAATAAAATGTTTTGTTTGTTGCCCTTGCAGCAGTGCGGGTGTAACAAGGCTTTAGAGCGGATGGCCAGAGGGGAACATGATAGGTTTGTGTGATATATTGGAAACTGAAATCTAAACCACCTGGTGCAGTACACTCTTACTGAGCTGGTAGTTGCCCTTAGCTCCCCCTTAGCTTCATTGCTTGATTCTAGTTGAATATGCTAATGTTCATATGCTACGTTAGTATTGTTGTATTAGAATGAAACACCACACTCCATACTTTTGATTCCTTGACAACCAAAACGTGGGTTGTATAAGAATATGAACAGTGATTCTTTAATCATCCAATCCTTAAGGGTGTGCTCCCGTGAATTACTGAATTTCATTAGTAAAAGCCTTCGTATGAACACCATTCAGAGTTGTAGCCTTGATAATATCTTCATAGTATTCAGTAAAAACATTTTTTTCTGTAAGAGTGGATGGTAGCCGTGTCTGTTCATGATATGCCTAATGAATATGTGTTCAACAATATTCACGTGTGACTAAGATGAAGATGAATAAAAAATACAATTTCAGTTGATGACCCAAATGCATACAAAGAATGTTCAACAATGTGATTTTATTACAGTAGCAATATTAAACAGGAATACATTAGTCGAAGTATATAAATCAAAATGCAGGTTTACCTATTCTTGAAAGTCATAAAATAAGTTTTGTATAGTATTTCAATCCATCTTGCATCAAACACCAGGTGTGTAACAAGCAACTATGAGAGACAAACCAAATATACGTCTTATCGTCAGGCAGAATTCACGGTAAGTAAATTACCTGACAGGGAAACACAAAAGGTTAGTGTTGTCCTGTGATCCTATTCGCTGTCGTGAAACTTAAAACTATTTGCAATAAAGGAGATTGATGTGAGCTGGATAGAACCCTCAGGGTCAGCAGAGGGTGTTTCTGAGTTGGTCCCCACAGGTTGAACTGATCTTCATGTATCACTGAGGCTGTTGTGTAGCTCTGTACCATCCATACTACCAGGACCAGATGGTGCTTATCGGAGTGATTGATAAGTGCCTAAGACTTGTACAGCTATCCATTTTCCGCTGATGCATCAGAGGAGACGGAGAGATTACAGAAAAAAATCTCTCTGACATTTACCAGACTTAATAAACGGGAAGATAAAATATCAGCTGAAGAATTTCTGACTTTGTGATCAATCCAATATTTATTTTTGTCTATTGATTATTGTGTGATTTATAACTAGTGTTTGTTTGGACTTGTGATAATTTTTTGTGTTTGAAAGATGTTCATCTGTCTCTTAAATCAATATAAATGTTCTTCCCCATTTGCATGGAGAACATCTGAGCTGTTCTGCATCTGGTAAACATGTCTAAGATATTAAAAGAGAGAGAAAAATAGACAGAAAAACAAAGAAAGAGGGAAGCAGGGAGGGAGGGAGTAGAGAGATGAGGGTTGCAGATCTATTTTTCCACAAGCTCTAAAACTGAGGATATTTCCTGCAGCTCAGAGAGGAGAAAGATTAGGTTATCAATCTGCTGTACTCATATTGTCACCAGCAACCACAAATCCATGCTGCGCAGCACACACTGAAACAGCCCATCTGTAAGGCAAATTATCCTCTGCAGTATAACTATCCTGATTTATTAGTACTCATTCTACTTACTGCATTCAGAGGAGCACTGTGAGAGCAACAGCCACATATGGAATAGGCCAATCTGTTTTCCCTCCGGTCCAGTAACCTCTTACACTAATATCTTATATCCAAGCAATTTACTTACTCACCATGGACCAGTTTAATTGTCACGCCGATTATTAAACCTAGCACTGAACTAGGAATACATTTAATGGAACAATTTTATTTTTAACAATAATACTTTGCTGTAAAGGCTTAATGTATTGAAAATGGGCATTGTTCGATTGCATGGACATATAATGGTCTGTGTGCATAGAGCATGTCAGTTGTAGAGGTGTGAACTGTAGGGAGAACACTTGGTTTTAGCACTCTGAGATATTTGATCTGTGGAAGCCTGCTGCACCTCTTCCCTGCTAGGCCAAGCTGTTCCCTCCCCAGCCTCATGTCACTGACACAGCCACAATGTAGGCAAAGATTCAGGACACTTGGGTGACTTGACTATGCTTTTGTTATCACCTCCTATTCGTTATGGTCTTTGGTGACACAAGATTGAAGGCTATACTGCATAACAAAAAGTTTTGTTTTTTATATTCTGATCTAAAATAACAAACTGATTGCTGCACACACATGTTATTTTCATGATGCAGATCATGTGTTTTTATTCAGAATCTTTTGGGGATTTTGTCAATAGGATGTATAAACACATCTTTGTCATAAGTCATTTTCAATTTGGTTTTGATTAGGTAGTTGAGAAAATAATGGATGATTGATTAAGAGTCAGAGGCTAAATGGTGCAATTAGTCAAAATGGAACAAGTTCCATGCAGCTATGCATCGAAGCAGTTTTATTCAAGTGTAGCTAGTTGTTAATAATTTAATAAGAAAATTATTAAAATCAAAATCATTATTTAAAAAATCCACATGAACTTAGCCTACAATGAATGATAACCATCAATGACTAAAAGGCGAGTCAGTGGAAAATGACTAAATATCAAGACTAAACTATAATGTATCGCGATCATTCTGCCCGGTTCCTCCTCGTGACAGAAAGCATTGCATAAGGAACAAAAATAGCTGACGTTACGGCTTTGAATCATGTAGGACTCATTGTACAGAAACGACCCCAGCAATTCTCTGCTTTGCGTTATTAAATCCCGCTGCAGTTGCTGCCAATGCCCCTCCTAAGCTAAATAATATATTACTCAGAGAACCCACCGACGAAACAATGGCCAGCATTTGAAGTACACTATTAACAGATGTGTTGTACACACTAGCATATTCCGCGCAAACATATGAATTGTTTCCTTTTGCGCGGCAGCATGAACTAAATCCTAACTACAACGTTAAAAGACCAAATATCTGTGTCTGAGTGCAAATAGCGTCAACAGAAGGTCTTTATGATAAAAGAAACACGACCCCAAACGCGCGCATTCTGCATTCTAAACGCATCCGCGTGCCTTGTCAACACCTATCATAAAAATGTTCAAAAACCAAGGCGGGATCTAGTCTACACTAAAACCTGGCCCAAACCCTAAAACATACACTAAACCGCCGAGGAAGAACTATCTGCTCTGCTTCAGTTCCACACTTAAACGATGTGTTTTAAGATATGATTTCCCCGCCTGCTGCCGGTCTATTCCGTTCCCCCACCATACACACCCTGGAGAGATAGCACAAGTGGCATTTTGGACGAAAGTGGATACAGTGCATGCATTCTAGAAATAGGAAGACGCGCGCTCCTGATTCTATCCCCAGGTCTACAGGAAATGTTCTTTCTATTACCACATACAAACGTCCTTGCAGCAGGTCCTGGTAGGGACATAGCAAGGCAATTACGCGTATTACTGTGTCATTAACTTAAACACGGTTGAATAAATGATTAATGAATCCTGGCATTGACAAAACGGATATACTACTTTGATGCTTGCAGCAGAAGAAATGTATTTACGGTTTAGATTTTTTAACTGGATACGAATTATGTAATACGGTTGCAGTAGACTCATACACTCATCATGTTTATGAATTTAATATGACAATAGTTTCGCGCAAAAACGAAACAAATTGTTCTGTTGGAAACATGGACGTCTGAAAAAATATTAGATTACTTTTTTACACATTTTTGGGCTGCCAGATTGGAACTATTTGGACTTCATATTGACGCAGGGCGGAATCCACCGTGCGCAAATATTGCAGACTGCCAGGACCGTTTGCAATCCATTCAAGCCAACAAGTTTGGAGAGAATGTAGAGTTTAATCAATTCAGAACCTCGCGATGGAGCCCAACTCACTCATGGTATTATCATCTAGTCTGCTTGTTTTTTTATAGGCTTTTATTTCTTGCTTATGAACAAAGTTACGGATGTATTTCTACCACAGCTTATGGGAAATTAATGTTATATTAGGAAACTTTTGCTCATAACTTCATTAATACGTATGCTGTATTTATCTCTCTCTTTATATATATATATATATAGGCTATATATACAGTATATCATTAGCCTATCAAAAGGTTAGATCAGTAAATTTGCTTTTGCGAAGACGTATGGCTATATCATATTTACATCGTAATATAGTTATCTTGTTCAAATTATATTGTATATGATGCAATTTGTAGCTATATACTTATTTTATACGCTTTGGCAATGTATGAAAAAAAAAATCCCATATTGCTCTTTCCGCAGTGGGTCGGCTCGCCTTGCGGTTCACACGGACCTTACATTTTCTACAAGGCGTTTAGGTTTCACCTTCATAGCAAACCAAGAATATTGTCCCTTGGCGACTTTTTCTTCGTGAGATGTAAGCCAGGGGATTCCATTTGTGTAGCAGAACTCCAGCTGCTGTGGGAAGAAAGGACAACCAAACAACTTTTATCCAGCTCCAAACTTTATTTTCTCCCTGAAGATACCCCCCAGGGGAGAACTGTCACCCACGGAGAGGTAATAACATATTTTCCTACTAGCATGCTTCACTGTAATTGTATGGCGACGTCCCTTCTCTGAATAACATTTAAAACAATTTAACACCGAGGTGTCGTTAAGATATGACCTGTAGCCTAAAGCAAGCTATGCGTGACAATGAGTCTATTCCGCTTTCTGTTTGATGTGGCACAAAGACTGATAACTCGCAACACATTTCCTATAATGCACATCGACATGCATTAAATGTGGACAAGCTGTGTTCTCTAAACACAACCCCCCTGTCTTAACGCTTGAATTGTCCTTTTTGTCTGCAATGTCAATGCTTGTTTAGATAACAGATGTGCGTTATCTTTCTAAACCCGTTTGGTTTAAGATAGCATAAAGTTCAGTGCTTTTCACGTTTTATGTCCGTTTAGTTAAAAAAAAATAGTGCGGAAATTACGCACGGTGCTATAAATCAAACGCCTTTTATTTAGTCAGTGTTGTGTATGGCTGGGATGATTAATGGGGTGTGATACAATGACAAATTAGAAATCCTTATTGTCATGGGCGTTTTGAAAAGCTAAATTAAGACGTTAGAGCGTGAACAATCGAGCAACAAGATCAAGAATGTGATCTGTCAAGTTTAATCGTCAGCTTCAAATCTTGAGCAACGCGATCAAAAAGACATGAACGCGTTCCGTTTTCTCAGTAAAAAGCATTGTATTGTAAGCGGACATTTTCCCCATACGCGCTCAAACGCTCTCGGTCAGTGGGAATTGATTAATAATGGCAAGCTGATAAAGCAGGCAGCTGCGATGCCTTAAAGGGAACGAGTGACATTTATGAAGGTTATTATGTCAAAGTGGTGCGGCTTCATGCCGTACACTGATATACTTTGCTATCAATGCAATTTGTTTGAAAGGGAAATATGTAGGCCTATGTTGCTCATGAAAACGTAACCCTTCACCTGCCAAGCAGGACTGTTTATTTATGGATTAATGGCGCAATTGCTGCAATACGTAATGCAACGCGGAGGGGAAATATAGCTAGTTTACAGAAACAGCTGCTCCCGATATACCATTAGAGTTATATATATGTTTCATTTTGTTATGCTGGAATAATGAGCAAAGATTACAAAGAATATAACGTCTACTTGGTTGAACTTTTATTGTACTTTCCCCTCTAAGGAGCGGGGTATCACATTTCCATCTCATAATAAGCAACAGGTTTTTATGTGTTCCCTTAAAGAAAATGTCAAGGTTACTCCGCGCAGTGATTGTGAATATTAAAAAGGAATACAGCTGTTTGGTTGGATCGACCTTGTGCTTTTCGCTGTTTACTCAAAGTAACGAGGTGGAATGGTTGAAAAACATTAGTCTTAACCTTCGTGTTGACACAGTTGATCAGACCCTGTCCTCTTCCTAAACTTGTCATCTGCTTGCCTCAGCCCCCTCTGCTCCTCCCCCTCCCAGGAGCGATGGTAGTTATTTGCGTTTCAAATGTATTGAGCAGCCCCATATGATTAGTGTTCCAAACGCGGCCAGGGGAATAGCAGGATAAGATTTCTTGCTCAAGGACAATGTCTCAGCAAGACGTATTTTTAGCATAATTCAGACATGGTGTATAAAGGTCTGTAATGTGCTGTGAGTTCATGGTGTCTTTTTATTGATCACCCTCCATTCTGTAACACGAGGATTTGTTGACTTGCACTGCGTGTGCGTCAGCTATTAGTCCTTGAATGTTTTAAACGCTGTTGGAAAATGTGAGCCATATGGTGAATCCGAATAACAATGTGATTGAGTGTCAACCTGAGCCACCTGCGGTAATATGAACCGAGCCAATGTCACTGGCGCTGCAGAAGATGATGCACTCAGCAAATTGTCCAATTGAATTACATTTGCATTTGTACAGAAACACCCAAAAGCATGTAGATAAAAGATGAAGGATGATTAGGTTTTGGGGAGGCTCAAGTTAAGTATTCACCATGTGGAGTTAGTGGGGCTGTCTTCATTGTAATGTGTGTTATGTATCTGCCACCAAGGGGGTTTATTCACTCTGTCCATTCCCGCGAGATACTTAAGATGATTGAAGTTTTTTTGTATTCTTCAGTAGCCCATCTGGAAAGCTGTTTACAGTAAAGACCTTGAGATAAAAACATGATCTCGTAGAGGTTTGTCCCAAGAGGGACTGTGGGCCACAACAGACAGTAATAGTCAGTGACAATAAATAGCTGTGGTTGGAATAGGGCATGCCCTGATTCCAGTTGCCTTTGTGTTTCTATACCCAGGTGATGTAATTCCCCCTGTGGCCTGACTTGGTCATTTATTAGCTGAGTTGCAAAGACAAGGACCGCATGGGTGCTGGCAGTTCTCTCTCTCTCCCTCTCCCTCACTCTCCCTCACTCTCTCTCTCTCTCTCTCTCTCTCTCTCTCTCTCTCTCTCTCTCTCTCTCTCTCCCTCTCTCTCTCTCTCTCGTAGAATCTAACACTTCTGGTCTGGCTGAGCCGAGTGAAAGCAATGTTACACTCCCCACTCAGACATGTGCTGTTTTTACTTTGTTCAGCTTGACTTGATGATCTTGCCTCTGTGCTCCTCCAAGAGTGTATCCCTGGCAGGGGATTTCATGAGGGATTGAGCTTCACGTATACTCTCCCTCTGAAGTCTAACACTTCATATTCACTGTAGTTGCTGCCTGTGGCTGCACATCAGATGGGATATTTGTCCTTTTGTTACATGTTTATAAGTAATTTGTCAGATTTAAGATGGAGAGTATTTTACTGGGTGATGTTATCAGTGGAAACTCAAGTGTCTTGGTTATTAAACTGAGCCACTTACATCTTTGAGTTTTTTGTGTTAATTGGAGCCATTTGTTGGACAGCTTTGAAGCTCTGAGTATCAGGCTCCTCGTGCATGACTGCACCCAGGGCTAAAGCTGTTACGGCAATCCCTCTGAATAAAGCTGATGTGTCATAACAGCTCAACTAAAACACCTTTGTCTTTTATAAATAGAGGCCTGATGACATTCTACAAACCACAGTGCACTCTGCTTTAGTCATTTGCATACTGTGGGTATTTCTGAGCAAGACATTTAGCAACAGCAATAATCAGCCCAGATTGATCTGAGATGGTATAAATACAAAATAAGGAACCTTCAGTTCTGTGGTATAAGGAGAAAGTACATATTGATACTAGTTCTGTATCTAATTATTTTCCCTTCAGATGTTGTTCAATTGTTGTGTGGATTACTCAACAGTCAGGCTTGTGATTTTGGGAGGGGAGATTCAGAGCCCGGTGGCTCACATCCAGACATACTCTGTTGCCTGGCAGGCGTCCATGTTTGTGTTTGAATGCCTGTGGCACATATTTACAGTTCAAATGAGATCATCAGCTTTATATCTTTTTTGTTTTCAAAGGTTATATTCCTTGGTGTGACATTTTTAGGTCATGCCAGAGCAAGTTAATGAATTTAGCGTGAAAGTGCAATATAGAATAAGCCTCTACATGTTTATCTTGGTCATGGTGGTAGGAGAGAATGAAACAGCAGATAATGAAGGATAGGGTAGGGAAGCCAAGAGTTATAAAAAGCTCTTTAAATAAGGGTAAGTGTATATGTCTATGATAACATAATACACAACATGACACTTAATTACAGCATGTTAAGTATTCAAACATCTTATGAAAGTCAACTTTGCTTTTTGTCATGGATAGAAACACATAATAACTTAATCCTCTAGTGTTTGGTTTTTTCCGTGTGCCAATATAATGGGCTTAGCTCTATGGCAGCACAGTTCTTTGACACCACCAAGCAATTAACTCTCCTCCTAGTTCTTAGCACGATCAATTATTGGCAGAATGAGGAAAGAAAATGTAAACTTTTCTTTTTTAAACTGAACCAAACAAAAATACAACAATTTTAATATTTGCTATGGGCACATTTTTCATGTTAGCAGGTCAATAATTCAATATGCGTGCAAGCAGGTGTACAAATCTGCTGTGACCTGACGAATTCTTTAGTTGACCCCAGGAGTTAGCGGAGTGAAACATTCTCAGCGTGACGCGGTTTGAGGGGCTCTCTGTATTATGGTGCTCGCCGCACAGCTCCCGGCGCCCCCCCAGCCCCCCTCCCTGTCCTCTGTTCCCCCCTCCCCCCACCCCTTCCTTATAGTATAATTACAAGGAGACGATTGTTTTGGAACTAGGCAGTCAGCAAACTCTTGAATTTAGAGGGAGGGAATGGAATTGTGTGTGGTTGTTTTTTTTAATGTTCTCACTAAACTACTACTAAGTCAACATAATAGGAATAACTTGGTTTTATACTTTCAGTAACATTCGTCTTAGAAAAAAACAATCTTATGTTAAGTATTTCAGCAGAGTGGTGTCAGATCAAAGCGTCTGAGTAAAGCATGTGATGTCAGTGTAAAGGTTGCCGTGTCACTGTTAGAAATGACCTGCTTCACTTTCCAGGTGCAGGACAGCTCACACGCCATAACAACACTCTGAGGTTTCTGTTTCAATACCCAACAGACATTCTGAAATCTAATTACGTTACACCAAAAGTTTTTTCGCATCTGAAGTGTTTTGGGGATATACAGTGTTTTACATCTAAATACATTTCCATATTTTATTGATTTGAAAATGAATGACCATAGCCCTGCTTTGATAATCAGTGTGCACACTGGTGATTGAACCAGGAATATAATGATGAACAGCTTGCAGGGTCCCAAAGGGATTTGATCATTGGTCAAAAATACCATATGATGATTCTGTGAATTCTGTAGGATATTGCAAAATGTTTCATTGCGACAAACCAGATGGAGTTTATGGCATACCGATACCATACTGTATAAAGACTGTATAGTAATGGAAGATATGTAGGATGACTATCCTCTAGTGAATATTGTGAGAGAGAGAGTTGAAATAAGAGCCATTTTTCATTCTTTGCACATCAAAGGAAGTTCATTATAAAAGGTATGATCAGCAAAACCTCTCTGCCTACAGAGGCAAAGGCATAGCCTAGCCTGCTGGAGCAGGGAAAATAGAATGTGTATTCCACTCCGTATGGAGTTGCAATTTTCTGTGATCTATGTTTGCTTTTATTGGGTCACGCTGGGGAAAATGTGGAAGAAAATGCAAAGAAAGCAGTTAATGCATCCATTGGGTGTAGCTACGGCATAATGAAGGAGGGGAATGCAAGGAAGGTAGAGGGAGAGATAAAGAAGGGAGAAAGAAATTGACAAAATAAATGGATAGAAAAAGGGACAAAGCTAAAAAAGCAAATGAGAGAAGAGAAGTAAAGAAGGGAGGGAATTGGAGTCAGTCAAAATACTTGATAAAGGCTTCCGTGAAATACAGACACATCTGCTCTCCAGATTCCAGCCTCGACCCCAGACCTCTGTGTTATCCTCCGCCAGGTTACAAGCGCCGCTTTATTGCCTTTTTTAATGAATGATGTGTTTATTTGGCAGTTGCACTTATCTGGGGCAGCAGCATTGCTAGTGGTGCATCCATTCAGGGAGAAGGGATGCATAATGTAGCAGGATCACTCAATATTGAGATTGTGCCATTAAAAATGAAGGAATATTTGGTAATTTGCTCAGGTCTTACAAGCTGCAGACTCAGAAGAAACAAGTGCATCTTTAGAGAGCGGCTGTATTGATTTTAGCTCCATGATTTATGTGAAATGATTTGCATTAACATCGAGGACCTAATAACGTTTCTGTGGTATTGTTCAGAACTGTGGAGTAAGCTCTGGTCTTGGGGCTAAGTTATGTTAGATATTGTGTTTAATAGGAAATTGAGTTCTACTTGAAACAGATTATAAATTAAAGTTATATAATTTAAAATGTAAACAAAGACTTCATGAATCTTCCTCAAACCCTTTAAAGCATGTGTGATTTGGACCCATGTCCTTTAGATGAGGTGCCTGAGATTTGTAAGCCAAATATTACACACTCAGACTCCAAGACCAAGTCCTCTTAGTCTCTTTGTAAACTCTGTGTCTAAAACTTGATCCATCTCTGCTTTTTAGGATGAGCTCATTGCAGTGTCCGAGAAGGTGATTGTGCGGTTGGAGGACCTGGTGAAATGGACGGAGTGGGACTCATCAGGATGGACCAAGGGACTGAAAGCCGTGCCCCTCAAGCCCAGTACAGTACTCCGGGAGCAGGGCAAGAATGGTCAGAGAGAGCCCCATCTGCTTCGCTACCGAGAGTCGACGCTGAACAGTGGCCTGAACTTCAAAGATGTTGTAAAGGAGAAGGCTGAACTTGGTGAATATGTGGGCTGTTTGGTTTTCTCTGTCTTTTCCTTTCTTTATTTCACATACAGGTCACATACAGACTGGTTAAGGTGTCTACTGTTCCATTTCACTCTGTTCTTTTTTAAATCTCTGCTGTTCCTTATCATGCAGCCAGAAGATGAAGTAGACACTGTATACACTGAGAGCACAGCCCCTTTTAGCCAGCCCTGAGAAACAAGTTTTCTTAACATCTGCAATCAATCACATTGATTATTTGATCTCACACAAATGTTTGCCCTCCATTTTCTCTGTTCATTTGTCCGCAGCTCAGTTGGGTAGCTCTGAGAATGTTTGACTATGAGCTCTGATTAACTAGTGTTTTCCCCCCTGTGGCTTCACAACATTCATGTTCTGGCTATTTGTAATCTTCTACCAAATGTAATGTTTCTGAGATGGGGGGAGAACATCAGAAAGTGGATCAATAATAAAACAAGCCTTTGTCACAAGGCCAGGCACAAGTTAATATCATAGACTAGAACATAAACAACAGTATAAACTCGGTGGGAAACCTCCATCAAAAGTAATGCTTTTTCATTTTATATGTGTGGAAAACTGTCACCTTGGAATAACTGTGGATAATGGAGAAGCACAAGCTCTTAAAGTGACTGTTCTGAACCTATTCCACATCTCTTTCCCTAAACTGCACATCTGTCATCCTTCTATTCATCTTTAAGTTTGTCCAGGTACAGACTTTGTCTATATGAATGTCATTGACTAGATTAGACTACATTGCACTACACCCTTTAATAAACTCTGGTACAGGAAGGCTTGCAAAAAGATAGATAACCAGACAGACAGGGGTGAGCATGACAGACAGCCAGAGAAAAAAAGTTAGGGTTTTCTGTAGCTTTACAGGGGTGTAGTGTGCTGTTTATACCGACACGACATGCATTTATACATGTGTAACATGCCTCAGTTATCACAGCCGAGTAGGGGAGCTGCAGAGAGAGGCTTTATAACCTTGTAAACATGTCATTTTTGGCTACATTCCTGTGAAGAAGCAAATACCTGCTCAGAAGCAGGGGGTATGGCCCTACATGGTGATGTTATAGTCAGTAAACTATCTCCTTTCAAATCAAGCCCATTTTAACTTGGGGTCAGGCCACAAAATGGTGCTTACTTATAGTTTTATTTCCGGGCAGTGCTGAAGTTTGACCTGGGAACCATAGCCTGTCTCTTTATATGAGCATTTCTTCCACTGTATGTTGAAATATGACTACTTGAGAAAGTATTATTTTCACCCGCTGGTGAGGCAAGCCTAAAGGCCATGCCAGGGCTTTATAGCTGTATATTAAATTCCTTTTGTGGTGTCTCTAATTATGCCGCGATGGATCTCCTGACTCCCACAGTTCTGGGAATTTGCATAAGGCTTTGTCTCAGTCTCACATAGGGGAATGTTAAATTGCCCTTGAATGCTTCAATGGCCTGATGTATTAGATTCCTATGTAGAGATTAGATAGGCGGATCAATAATGGATGCTTTGTCACTGAAAGCTTACATGAGGCTACAGCCAGCGATGGGAATCAATAAGCCAGCAGGCTTGTTGCGGAAAAAAGGGAGTCTGATTTATGTGTAGCGGCTTAACCTTGTAACCATATTATTTTTGTGTATTGTGTGTCTCTAGGTATTTTTTGTAATGTTAATAGCTTGCTTTTTAATGACTGTATTAGCTTGTTTGTGCACTGAAAATGGGTACGGCAGTTACTCAAAGTGCCTCCAGATACTCTGGTAAGCAGAATCTCCTGGCAAAAGACCAGAGGCCATCCTCTCTTCTGTTTTAGGTCTCTCTCTCTCTCTCTCTCCCTCTCTCTCTCTCTCTCTCTCTCTCTCTCTCGCTCTCCCTCTCTCTCTCTCTCTCTCTCTCTCTCTCTCTCTCTCTCTCTCTCTCTCTCTCTGATTCGTTTAAATGGTCTCTCTTTGTTGTCCAGAGAAAGAGAGGGAGCATTCATTAAGCCAAAGTCTTTAAGTGTCCTAGAGAAGACCTTTAAAACACAGCATTACGGAAATGGGCCATTAATTGACACAGGCACATAAATTAAGAGCGGTCAACTTTGTTCTGTGGATAAAGCTGGCTTGAACTTCTGAAGAAGAGTATATGTATGCCTATAAACTCATATAACTGGCATTTGTTTTCAGTTTCAATACATTTGATATTTAATATAAATGGTGATTTGTAGGTCTCTAAACTGAATCGGGAGGTAAAGTAATGGCTCTTCTCCACCCGCTGTGACTCTGACTCAACCAATCACCATGTTCTCTGCCCAAATAAAAATGGCACTGTCTGAATTTGATATGGAAATTGCTTTGATTTGCGAGCACAAGATCAGAACCATAACGCTGATGCAGAGAGGAAGACTGGTAATTGAAACAGCCAAAAGAAACAGCAGTTGTTCACCTGGGGAAAATGGCTGTGTGTGTTTTATAATAAAGGAAAGGAAGGAATTCTCAGCACACCAATCAGACACATGGATTACTGCCAAGAGACAAAATGCAATGTTTACTTGTTAGAAAAGACTGTCATAAGAATGAAAATATATTCTGTCAATTAGGATTATCTGAATAGTTAATTTGCTTAGGCATTGTTGACGCTCTTTATCAGGTTTTGTAAAACCATTTTCCTACGACAAGAGAAACTGACAATAGATCTCTGCTAATCTTCTTGTAGTCTCTCCTCTTCTGTCAGGTGGCCCCTGGAACATAATTAGGTTTTAAGAGCCCTACCTAGCCCAGCAGTTTGAGCAGTAAAGAGAGGAGGGGGGAGGAGCAAGGGAGGGAGGGATGGATGGAGGAAGGGAGGTTGCAGGGAGAGGGGGTTGTATTTTAAGCCGTATCTCAGGGGAGTTGGACAGGAGGACAGCTCAGAGGATTCTGGGGTATTAGCAGCGGGTCACTAAGCAGAGGGATCGCTGGTAGAGATATTAGCATACCTCCATGGATATGAGCTGCTCACCTCTGGACTGCTATTGTAACTAATGTGCATACAGAAATGGTAACTTGTACAACCATTTGTGATTGTCACCTGAATATCCACAGATAAAAAGATGTGTTGAAAGTGGTTTAGAACTACTGGGTACTACTATTGCTAATATACAGTAAAAGTATGTCTCACTGGGGAGCTCTCTGGTGATAAGCTAACACTGCTGGGATGACCTGATGTCATCTTAAGATCACAGGGCTTCCCTCTTGGGCTTTGTGTAGACACTTGTGTCCTTTTGGCTGCAAGAGTATATATACATATATCTATCTATCTATATCTATATATCTATCTATCTATATATCTATCTATCTATATATCTATCTATCTATCTATATATATATATATATATATATATATATATATATATATATATATATGCATATATAATGGAATAAACTGGCATTGGTGAATTGAGGGTTTCAGCTAAATGAATCTCATGTTACATAAGGCAGATTCAATCCAATAAATGTAATTCCTGAATGGCGTTTGTGTGAAGTGATTGGTAGGTTGTTCCCTCATCCTCTCAACTGGGTACTTGAGGAATGCCATTTAAAAATGATATCATATGACAGGTTGGCAATTTGGAAAGCAATTACAGTCATAAACAGCAACATCTTGGAGGAGAGCTGGACCATTCTTATAATGTCTAAATTGTAATGACTTTTCACATCTTCCTTGTTAGATAAAGTCAGAATGTTTGACTTTTGTCACCATAGATGTTTTTCCTCTTATTTCTCTGCCAGGTGTTGGAAACAGAGCTCTATGCAGCCTGTAATCCATGCAGCTCATCATCCATGTAGCAAGTACATGTTTAAGGTCAGGTCAAGTCTAACGAGCAGAAGCGACTCCGCTGAGACGACTCGTTGCACTATACATCAGCTCCTGGACACTCTTAACAATCAGATGGATGAGTTGAAACCTGAACCATCTTTAACGTGTTGATTTGGCAGTGATAGTAGGATAATATTGTAGGGATTTCCTTTAACAAAAGCTTTTTTATGGTCCTGTAACTGGGCTGTAAAAACCACACCCAATCCAGTGTATAGAATGAATCTGCGTACGTGGGTGTTCGTGCGTGCGTGTGCATGTGGGGGTTCATGCGTATAGTTTTAGTTATGTAGAGCTGTTTCACTCAAAAGCTCTCTGCTGTTACTGCTACTCCTCCGGATGGGCTTGTTATAAGCTTACTGAGTGCTCGCTTAAACAAAGTGTGAGAAAAAGCTCAATTCTGTCCTTCAGATACCAGTAAAACACTCCTTTATGCTCCTTTAAATGGGCACCTGGAGGGAGAAGATGATATAACCACTGCTGGCTTGTTTTCCACTGTGTGGGTGATGTACAAGGGACCATACAATTACAGGATAGCAAGCTACTCTACACTAGAACCTGTGTGAAGCAGAGCCCCATAGCTTCTTACAACAGACACTTTCTACTGTATATTCCATATTAGATGGCCATGTCTCAATCCAAGTTAAAAAGAGTGAAGCCTTTTTCATTAGTATGCCCCATCTTTCATCTGATGGATAGGGTTTTGTTTGACAGGTGTATGCTTATTTAAAATGAGTTCAAAGTGATGGTTTTACCAAAAAAGCTGAATAGATAGATTTAAATCTCCCTTCTCTCCCATTGCTTTGGATGAAAGCATAAACTAACACACATTACTATAGATAGATATACTGCATATACTTACATGTAGTTCATGATGGACAGATAAACAGATAGATAGATGGCAAGTTAAAGGATTTATACTAAGAAGGATTTACTGTGCCATTCCCCTTCTCTCACATCTTGAATATTGCATGCCAGATTATTTTGCTGACTGCCGCAGCAGTGAGTGAGGGAGTGAGTGAGTGAGTGAGCAGTTTACAACCAACAGTAATTTATTCTGCTACATTCAAATGTTGTTGCCGGTTGGTGCTTTTGGAGAGGAAATTGTGCCCTATATTTGAGGAACCAGTTACAAAGACTGATATGTGAAATAGCTTTTCAACTATATACTGTATTTCTATACAAGCTACATCATTATTTATTTACTTGTGCTGGGCTCTCTTGGTCTCACTTATACACTCGCTTGCTCAAACTTACGTGTCACTTAATATAGTTGCAGGCAAGGCAGGCCTAGTTCTTTAGCCTATATAGAGAAATCCTTGGCTGCTCCCACTCCATCAAGAGAAAACAAGCAGCTGAATTATATTTCTCTGCCCCACCCCACCCCACCATCCCCACCCCACCCCCTCTTCAGAAAAAAAAAAATCTAATTTAATGGCCCAAACATTCCCCAGTAATTAAATGAGTGTTTTATTTAGGCTAAACTTTTCTTCTCCAGCTTTTGTCAGCAGCCTCAGTGTTGGTATTTAGTGGTCTAGTGTTCTATTACAGCTCCTCTCGTTCTCTCTCTCTCTAGCTCTCTCACTCTGTTTCATAGTCATGTGATGTTTTGATTATTGGCAGGGCTGTTTGAGACGTTAACAAGGCTTATTGTCTATTACAACATTCTGATCCGACCATAACTTTAGTAACTCCCCTCATGACTAAACTATGGACTGCAGCCAGCCATTAAAACAAATCTGTGATGTGTATTGTATTGTGATCTGGAGTGGAAAATAAAGGGAGGGAAAAAAAGAGGCAGTTGGTTTGCTAATAATGATGGAACCGTTTTCATGAGCATGAAGAGAGGGGTGGGGCTAAAGAAAGAAAGACAAAAAGAAAGAAGGAAAGAAAGAAAGAAGGAAAGAAAGAAAGAAAGAAAGAGAAAGAAAGAAAAATACAAGACAGAAGAAAAAGCATGCGGCATGGTGTAATCAGTGATTGGTTTTAAGTCCAAACGTATTTGTTTTTGTAGCTTTATTGGGTTTCCGTGCTCCCTGGTTCCCTGTGCTGGCCCCTGCACAGCATGCTCTCTGGGATAATAGTAGTGCTGCTGCTAGACTCCAACAATACACATGCCTCCAGAACCTGACCTTTGGAGGAAATGAATAGTTTTATTGTCTGTCCATTACCAAGACTGAAACAACACAGGTTATTAATGTGACTTCTCCTGTAACATAAAATAGCCCCACTAAACAGCCAGAAGCCCTGATATCTATAAAACATAGTACTTACGGTACTTACTTACTTAGCTACTTACCCACACCAACCAAAAATATCATTAATCTGTTTGGCTTCATTAGATTTGACAAGTTTTTCAGACAAATGCCTTTAAAAAAAAGAAAAAAGAATGTTAATGCAGTTTGCTGTCTCTTTGAGAAGTATGTCACCCCCCCCCCCACCCTCCCTTACCCAGTAGGCAGCCATTGTGGAATTGTTAATTTTAACCTGAGGGCTCTCACTGGGGCTTTCAGAACAGGAACACAATGCTGGCTTTTTCATGGTGAGCCAGTGCCAAGCCCCATCTAGTCTAGTTGACTAATATGCTATTATCGTCAGCCAATCATGTCACACACAAGCTGGAACTCTGTCGCAACACTACTGAAAGGCTTCCTTTTAAAATATTAAACATCTTGGAACAACTTACACAGTCAAGGTCTTATTATTATTCCTTCCTTTGGCTCTGGGTTTTTATTGGCACTCACTGTGCCACAGTTTAATCTATTTCATTTAGTCTTGTAGGTAGAACTTTGTGTGCAGGAGGAATATATTGCGTGCATGAGTCTTTAATTATTCACTAATCAAATTCATCTCAGTTGCTTCTGCCTAATCCAGATATCCAGAAGAGCAGAAGTGCACAGTCCACTATTCAGCTGACTACCCAGGAACAGGGAAACATTGCTGCTTGACTTTGGTTTTTGAATCTCATCACTGGAGATCATTCCTAAAGTCATTAGAAACATGTAGTAGTATATTGCTATCTGCTGAAATTGGTTGTTTGAAAGTTTTTAGTCACAAAGAACTGCTCTATCTAAATTGACTGATTATAATGTTGTCATTTAGTTCTATGCAGATATGTTTCATTTGGTTGTGTTTACATTTGACAACCTCTAATTTGTACACCTCACCATTGTGCGCTGGCAACATTTGGTTAATGGTAACACATTAGGCATTGTTGTCACAGTGCTCTGGAAAATATCTTGACACACTATTGCATTTAGCATATTTTAACATGTGAAGCAAGATTACAAAATGCCTTTTAGTAAAGTGACCCTCACAGCATGTAAAATGTAAAAACAAAATTGAAATTGGCGTCTATTTTAAAATACTAAATTGACTTACTAAAGTGTATGATTCTGTGTGTCACTACGGGGCTCATTAAGATGTTGAGCTGAAAATAGTAATTAGTTTGCAAGTCGTTTGGTAGAAATAGGACTAATAATATACTTGAGTCATGAATAAAGTGAATATGTCCTGTGTTTATCTGACTAATAAGATGGCGTCCAGTGAAAGCAGTTGTCACAATGACATTCACTGCTGAGTGGAGGGTCAGTCTCTAGTTATTAGGGATCCACAGGTACAAGACTAGATAGCATTGCAGATGCTCAATAGCATTTCTGAGGGGAGAGCTTAAACACCAAGTTCAGATCTTGACATTATTTACAGTCTAACTCATCTAGCCACAATGGATAATGTTATATAATACTATTATTGTTTTTATCACAGGTTATATTTACCTCCATGCTTCCCCAAGCACATCCTGAGAGATTGTATTTCTCTTCAGGAAAGAAGGTGCTTAAACATGTAGGATTCTTTCTCTGTATTGTGTTCCGTGACTAAGGTTTTGATCATTCTACACAAAGGGAAATATGTAGCTTCAGGATTTCTTCTCCTTTCTTGTTTGTGTCTCTAATTTCTCACAAAGGGTACATAGGGAAGTGGCATTGTTTCGAAGCAGGCGGAGTGAGATTCTTTACTCAGCATGTCTGCAGTGGCAGGCCCTATAGGAATTATGAATGATTTATTATTAGGACAGTCATGAAAAGCTCTTGTCTTGTAATGTAAGAACAGAGAAGGACAGCATGTAAAGAAATAAGCACAATAGTGCATTGATAGCATACCATGTCCTTATCTAAGCTTGCATCTAATCCCTCTATTGTGTCACATTTTAGATGCTGCTTAATTGGTTTCATTGAGTGAACGCCATTATTCTCCCTCTGCCTCTTCCTGTTCTTGTGGAAATTGTAATTATTTCACCCACTCGTGTACTATAAAAGAGAGCAACTATTGTTTTGAGTACGCTTGTTAGAATATGATTTCCATTTTAACCAAACAAGATGAAGTTAATCGCTTTGGCGTTGCATGTGGATGTGATCTATCTTTCTGCTGTTTGTTTGACACCTGCGTTCTAAGTTAATACATATTTAAATTGCTCATTAAAAAGTAGGAAAAATTGATACATCCCTCCCATGAGGGATAGGGGTTGGATATTAAGCAGATCTTTATTCAGATCTTACCTTTACAGTATGTGTGTGTGTGCGTGTGTGTGCGTGTATATGTTTGTGTATATGTGTATGTATACATGTGTGTATATATATGCGTGTGTAGACGTGTGTGTGTATGAGCCTGCACTCGTGCATGTGTGTTTGTGTCCTCTGTGTATAATGAATGTGCAGCGAAGATACCAAAGCTTTTAAAAATGCAATTAAATCAAAGGAAATAGGACAAGGACATTGAGTACTTTCTGTGGAGAGAGAGAGATGCTTGATGCTATGTAGCAGAGGAAAATATCATCCTCGGTATCTTGTCACGCCAGCCTGATTTGTACAATATGTCCTATTTTGCTTAAACAGTGTGCCGAATGCAACATCCCTCTAATGGGGCATGTTTTCCTTGCTCAATATTGGCGTTGATTCTATGGCTGATCTTTAAAATGTCCCAGGGATACGTTTCCTTTTTTTAATATCAATTTCTATGTTGGTTTGAGTGATTATGTTGAATGTAATGCCGTCATGAACAATTCAGAGCTCTTAGAAGACCTCTTTGTGCAGACCTGATCAAAAATACATCCAGCTCCCATAGCACACGCATCCTCGTCGTATGAGCTTTTGTTTCTGTTTCATGCCCGGGCATAAATGGGCTTGTTGTGTCTCATGAAAGATGCATTTTCTAGAGTACAAAGTCCCCTGTTTTGTTCTGTAGTTCGAATCAAAGGGGCCCATAACTGAATTGGAGGCAGTGAATGTGTTGAATAAGATCTTTCATTTGGGAACGCGTTTTCTATGCTGATTTATTAACTTTTGAGCAACATCTTTGACCGGGTAGAGACAGGCCATTCAGCTACCTTCTTCATGTACGTCAAAGTTGGCCGGCAAAGGTCTCCATCTGAATCATCAATATCATTTTGCCTTCACTATAAAAAGAATCAAACCAATTTTTGATGATCACTATATTGATTTATCTGCTCTCTGACTTTGCCTTTCACCTTTGAGCACCAGAGATTCTATAATGTAATTTCTCTGATGTAAGAAAGGCAAACAAACAGACATGTTCCATACTGATAACTCTCCTCGACAGATTGTAGTCGACTCATTCTAATCTCATTTTTGGCTCAGTTCCCCACTCTCTTTGATCCACTCAAAACAATTATGATTTTCCTTTAGAGATATTTATCATGCAAGCCAATTTTAGTAGAGCTCATTTGTTATTCAGTTAAAATATCAGATGTTTTTTGTGTTTTGTACTAATGTGTTCAGTTCCCAGTATCAATGTCCCCAGGCCAAAGAGAAGAACAAATTTGCCTGTAATAACAAAACGTGTAATCGCGTTACAAGCAGCTATTACTTTAAACGCTAACTTTACAATCAAGGACAATCAATATATGAGACATTGGATTTAACCTGGATCACTGCCCACTGGAGAAATAAAAGTATTTCTTTTTTGGCAGCTTAGTGTTGTTGCTAGGGACCTTACTCTCTGTAGAGCCAGGCTTGGGAGGGAGTATGAGCAGAAGAGGGGGATGGAAAGAGAGATGGGAAGGGAGAGAGAGATAGAGATACAGAGATGGAGGACTATAGAGGGAGGGAGGGAGGGAGGGAGGGAGGGAGGGAGGGAGGGAGGGAGGAAGGGAGGGAGGGAGGGAGGGAGGGAGGGAGGGAGGGAGGGAGGGAGGGAGGGAGGGAGGGAGGGAGGGAGGGAGGGAGGGAGGGAGGGAGGGAGGGAGGGAGGTGAGAGAGAGTGAAATAGTGGGAGGGAAGTAGAGAAGAATGCCTACAGTAATAAAATACCACCAGGTGATCATAAATCACCCACAAAGTGTTTTACATTGACACCAGGGGTATATTCTGGAAAATGTGGCTCTGGGGCGATCTGGGTCCTGACAAAATGGAATCAAATAAAGAGCAATGTTAGGGAGGTGTGAGGAGAAATGGAGAATAGGGGCCCCGCCCTTAATTGTCTATGGCCCAATGAATGCTGATATATGAATCTTTATGTCTTCAAATGTTTCTCTTGGCATCCCTAATGCAATCACTTCACATTAACTGAGCAGTCATTTGAGGGTTTAGTTATTGTGTAATGGTTAGAGCAGCAAAGAGTCAAGACATAACTTGTGCCAGTATTTTTCCAGGCAGCATGTTTCAATAAGATTTTTCCTGTTGGTTTGGTGAAAATATGATATGCTTCTAAGTGTCCATAAGGTTCTGAGGAAGACAGTTGTCGGGACTGGTTGTGGTCCTAAATGGATTATATGCGTGTGCGTGTGTGTGTTTTAAAGAAGAGGGACATTCTTGGGCTCCACAGACTGACAGTAGTCCTCTGGCTGTTGAAACTAAAGCAGTGGCAGATAGATAGCTCCTATTAGAGCCCCATTTGAATATGAAAAGATTTACATATCCTCAATGAAACAGAGACAGGCAGTTGCAGCGGATTGGAATCCATTTTACATTTTCTGCACAATATTATTTTTCCGGTGGTTGTTTTTTTAAATGGAAGCCAATCCACATTTTGTGTAGTTATGGTAGCAGTGTCATACTTTTAGGGACCTGTGGATCTGTTTGAAGATAGCATCTAAGTCAAGTGGCAACAGCACAATCATTAAATCAATAACTGTAAAACATGAAACTGCTCTTTGCTCATAGAATGTAATTCAGCATTTCTTTTGTTAATGTTTTACTAGGGACATTTGTAGGTGTACCGGTCCTTGATCATTGTTAAGCAGAAATCAATGGACAGCCGAGGGAAGGTTATAAAGCTAAACGGTGGGATTCCGAGATGTTTACAGTTCACAAAGTGAATATTTAGATGGCTGAGCTAATTATCAACCCAGTGTTATTCACTGGTCTCAGTTTACCAAGAAATCATTATGCAAGGGAGCGGAGAAAATGTGGCCTGCTTTTGACATAACTTGATTACCGTAAAAAAAAAAAAAAACACTGCATTGGTCAACGCAATCAAATGCAATCCGTCCTGGTTTTATCAAGAACTAAATGCATCAAATTGAAATATTTTCCCCCTTGTGACTGAATAAATGGTTCAGTGTAAATAGCAGCATCTGTTTCCTTTTTGCTACAACTATTCCATACGTAATCATTGCAGCATAGTATAGTGTAGTGTAGTGTAGTGTAGTGTAGTGTAGTGTAGTGTAGTGTAGTATAGTATAGTATTGTATTGTATAGTAATGCATTATTTCAGATTCCCTGTATTTCTACATATGTATAATATTAGACATCCTGTTATATGACCATGTTTATAAAATAATCTGATGCCACTGTGTTTATAACACTGTATGCACTGACATCACAGTGTTTTGAACTGACAGGTGGTTATTTAGTCATGTTTGTCCTTCTGACTCAATCATTTACTGGCTTATATTGGCCAATAGCTGTTTCAGAGGGTGGGGTAGAGCTGGAATGTGCTTTATAACAACATGCTGCAATGTTCAGGATGACATCAATTCTATAAGGTGAGATAATACATAGTTCTTTGAAATATTATCCATGGCCCAGAGTGACATGTGTGTGGTATTAAAGGAACATTGTCTCATTGACTAGCCTATCATGTTCATTTACCAGAGGTACTTGTCTTAATCACGCAGCAGTCACACGTCTTCTCATTCATGGCTTAATTATAAAACCTGTTGAAACTCCCCTCTCCAAGGTTGCCAGAATACGAGCTTGGCAGGCTGTAATTAGTCATGCATTGTTTTCTTTTTCTCTCCTCTTTTCTCTCTTCCCTTCGTTCATTATGTTTCACGATGACATTTTGTTCCATTGTGAAATAAAGAACGCCTCCACTAATATTGTCGATCTCATCACCCCACTCCAAAACAAATACATAGTAGGCTCCAGCTGTAGGTCAAACTACCACACAAACCAGCACTTTTGATCAATGGTACAAACCATAAAGCAGTGTTGCAGATTTTATCATCAAACTGAAAATAACACTTACATGAATAATTTATCCCCCTTCCTACATTCTCGTTCTTTGGCTGCAATTTAATTGGTCCACTTTATCAGGTGGTAGGTATGAGTGGAGAGAGGAGTGTTATGTAAATATATTCCCATAGTGGAGCGGTTGACATTTAGCAGGGCTCTTAAGCCACATGACAGAGGAGAGCTGACACAGTTAAGAAGCGGGGTCCACTCACCCAGATCTGATAGCACACAGTGGGCTCTGCATGATTTTAGGCTTGATTTTGCAACCAATCAGTGCCTACCTGTCCCCCCACCCTCCACCACCCCACCCCACCCCATTCTTTTTCTTCTTCTCCTCTCCTGACAAAGGCTGCTTGTCAAGGGTATTAAAGGGAAATTGCATAATGTGATTTTCAGTGCGCTCTAATGACAGTGCGCGCCCTACCAATTAAATTGCATAGATAAGAATTCCTGTCTTAAGAGAAGGTTAGATTTTATTAACAAAGTGACTATGTAAGGAGGGGAGGGGGAGGGGGTGGGGTCAGTTATGTCCCCTGTCCCTTTCTTCCCCAGTTCTCTCTGGCCTCTGCTCGTTCTCTCTCCCTCAGGGTTAAATCTAGTCATTAAATTGTACACAGTTTCCCAGTGAGATTAGCTGGGCCTGGAGAGGCCCATAAAAACACGGTCATTTTGAAACTAATCTCAACCGCACTAATTGCTAACAAGGAAAAGGTAGGGGGGCAGAGGGGAGGGATAGAGGCAGAGCCTAAGAGAGAAAGAAAGTCAGAGAGAGGGAATGTATTGTTGACCAGAAGTAAATAGGGATGGGGGGGGTTGTGTCGAATGGAACCAATGCCTGTTGCTCTCCAGTGTGTACCATGTGGTGGACCACAAAGTGTTGAGGAATCCTTGCTGAATGGTCACCTACTCTGGCATGTCCAAATGCTACTCAATCAATGCTTTGGCGGGTTATCTGGCTGGCCAGTGTTAGTGTGTATGCACTTTTAGAAGTGCTGTTGAGAGGTTGAGAGGTTGACAGTTTAAAGGTTGGACTGTGAGGGGGTGGATTTTGGATCACATTCGAGTTCCATAAAAAATTGCTTTTTCTTTTCCTTTAAGACATCCGGAATATGGTCTGTGTTGAATTTGATAACGCTTTGATAAGTGTGTAAAAGAGAGAGAGAGGGAAAGAAAAAATTTGAGAAAGATTGAGCTCCACATTTGGCCTCTCTGCTCTTGTCCTGTAGCCCTGACACAGTGATCTCATGTAACGGATCCACAGTAACGTGGCCGATGGGAGCCCAGGGTGTGCTGCCTGGGTCTAGATAGCAGCAACCTAGCAGTGTCTGGGTTGGAGACAGCAGGCAGAAAAAGCCTGGTGCTCTGGACTTCTCTGAGGCTGGCTGATGTGGCTTGATGCCCGGACAGACACTTTTATGTGGCCAATCCAAACTGAGAACTGTCATGTTAATGTCTTTCATAAAACCAAACACTGCCCAGATCTGTAGTCCAATACTGCAGTGACGGATATGTACTGTACACACCCATATTAGAAGCTTAGGGATGAAAAGCATGATAATTCAATTGAAAATGAATCACTTTGTCACTATGGAGACATGAGCTCTTTGTGTGACCAAAAACATCTCCTCACGGGTTCCACATGCATGGTTTTAAAAGTGTCTAAGTATCTGTGTGTGTCTGTGATGTGTCCATACCTAATCTTCTGTGTCTGTGAGTGCAGGTGAGGGAGGGGACCAGAAGCGAGCTGTGGTTCTGAGCTACCCCCAGTACTGCCGGTACCGCTCGGTCCTGGCCCGGCTCCGGGAACGTCCTCCGTCGCTGCTGACCCAGCAGGTGGTTCTGGCGCTGGGCGGCATCGCCTCACTCACCAGCAACACGCACATTCTGTACTGCAGGGATACCTTCGAACATCCCACATTGCTGGACAACGAGAGTGTCTGTGATGAATTTGGTAAGTAACCGGAATATTTCCCTCTCCCCCCTCCTTTCCTCCTTTCTGTCCAGACAGAAGTTAAACTGTGGATTCGGCTGGGGGTCCTCTATATAGACCCAGGGACTTATTTCAGTGACGTCCAGGATTACTCAGTGACAGGAGGCTGGCGTTCATATCCACTGCCAGTGTGGTGCAGGGCTGGTGCGGTCGTCCCACCTCGCTGAATGTGAGCGGTGCTGGGAAGTGACTTTGATGAGGTTTGATTATTGCTGGGGTAATTGAGATGGGCGTTCTGGCCGGTTGTCAAGGTATACTGTCAGCTCTTAGGCTCGCCTCCGCAGGAAGCAGCAATAGAGAGGGAAGGAGGGAGGCAGGGAGGGAGGAGTGTGGAGATAGTTCAGTCAATGTCTCATCCTCCATGCGGTCAGCAGTCAAAGATAGGTCAATGTTTTTGAATATAAGGGTCAAATCATTGGCAAGACTTAAAAACAACGAGGGCGTGGCTTCTAATTGTATAAATATGTCTAGTAGGGATGAAAGTGGCTGATAAGCATGTTATAGTTCCATGGGTGCTTTCTCTGTAAAGGCAAACAGGGAAAAACAAATGACCCCTTAGGCTCGCTATTTCTGAGCCATCTGTTCTACTGTAGTTTTAAAGCATAGACAATCTACAATTATATAATGCGTGCTGCAACCTTCAACCCCGACACCCAAAAAGATCACACTGCCGTGGTCGCTCTCTCTTTCTCTCTCTCTCTCTCTCTCTCTCTCTCTCTCTCTCTCTCTCTCTCTCTCTCTCTCTCTCTCTCTCTCATTCAATATAAAATATTGTGCCTGGCATGTTGGACACATTGGCTGTTTTTTAGATAGGGAAGCAGCATCAAAATCACAGCCGGTGATATTGAACAGGTCAAAGGAAGGAATACCTAATTCTCACAGCAGCAGCTGTGCATCTCGGTCCGGTGACTGCGAGAGATCAGAATTAGCCAAACCAAATAAAGAAATGACTTTACAAAGTGGACACCAAATGGAAAACCTCTTCAGATGTTGTAAGTGATCTCAGGAGTGGTCTCTCTGGCCCTGTTTACTTTTGTTCTAGTTTAAGCTGGAGACGTAAGCAGCAGTGACAGACATGTGCATGTTAGCCATCCTGATTGCCGGTCCTTCCTGAGGTTTAAGAGAGAGAGTGTGTTTTGGCAGGAGGACGCAAAGCGAATCTGACGGAGGACTGTTGTTTAAGTTACTCCTGGAGTGGTCCGTTTTGAAGCCCGTGATCCCAACCCCATGAAGTCATTGCGCATGTAAGAGATTTGAAGCACCCAGAATTTATTACAAAAGAAACTATTTAATGTTGAACGTTTTTTTAATTTTCTTTTGGAACGTATCAGAGACAGATGAGAGAATAGGGGAGAAATCTCGCAAGATGCTTTCATGCTCGGTATGATGGCTACTTGGCGTAAAATCTTTGCCATCTAGTGTGGTCATTAAACTTTGCCAGATATTCTCTGAGGCGAGCTAGTTACAGAGGTTCTATACTCCTTTGGCAAGGCTAAAACACGACAGTTTTTTTCTTAGGGAAATCTCTAATGTTACTGAAGACAGAAGAAAAGAAGGAAGCCTATTTATGGAAAAAAGCATTATGAGTGCTTGTGGCTCTCTGTTTTGACTTATTCTAAGCAGTTCCTGGACTTCTCCTAATCATCCAAGAGTCTGGTTTTCCCCTGAAATAGAAAACATCTTACTGCTGCCAAAACACTGCCATCCACCCAACTCTGTGTCAATGTGTTTTCTATTTGGAAAAACAAGAGTGCTAAAACATTTTATCTACACATCCACCTTTTATTGGTCAATCTGTGATGGACAAACTCTCTCTCTCACACACACACACACACACACACACACACACACACACACACACACACACACACACACACACACACACACACACACGCACACACACACACTCACCTGTATCTATTTTAAGAGAGATACAGTCTGTGATAATGAATTTTTGAACAAAATTGGACATTTGATACAACAAATGTTAGATGCTGACTTTCTCTATGCGCCTTTAGGCTACAATGTGTAACCAACATATACATTACTTCTGAGCTGGCACCGCTCTATGACTGTGGCAGGACAGATATGAGAATGTGTAATACTCTTGAACGGTATAACAATGAACTATTTGCATTTCCCTATGGCTAGATCGAAGGCTGTGATGATGTGTTTGATGTTCTGGAGTGGTTTTATAGTATCCTTTATCATCAGCTATTGAAAGCATATTTGCCTTTCAGTTGCTCGTTTGTATAGTATTACACAGTGCGAAATGCATGTTGGAAGACAGATGTTCTCTATTCAGTATTTATGGGATTTTTATGTTGGTTCTCCTGGCCTTGGGTTGTTCAGTATTTGCATACTTGTCAAAGATATGAAAAAAAAAAAACATTCAGAACAAACCACCACAATTAGCATAACAGTTTTTTCCTCATCTTTAATGTCTTACAAACAAAATACTCTCTATTCCCTTTCGGACTGGCGAGGCGAGGTGTTGTGTGTGTGCATGCGTGTGTCTGCCAGTGTGTGTGGTAGGAATCTAGTGTTTGTCATTAGTGTATGATCGGTGCATGGCAATGCAGTGGTGGATAAATGATGGGCCTGTGGTCTAATGGCAGACATGTGAGGAACAGAGAAGACTGTTGCTATTCCTTATCAGGGGAGACTTCCACTACAGCCATTGTTCTCAAGTGTTCATCAGTCCCACTTTACAGTAATAAATCAAATGATGGCAAAACACAGCAGATTGGTTCTGGCTGTCTCTAAATTAAGACTTACCTTGGTAGAAAGGGGGGTCACATGGCTGAGCAGTTAGGGAGACAGGCTATTGATCTAAAGGTTGCCGGTTTGATTCCTGGCAGTGCCAAATGACGTTGTGTCCTTGGGCAAGGCACTTCACCTTACTTGAGAATGTCCCTGTACTTACTGTAAGTCGCTCTGGATTAGAGCGTCTGCTAGATGAATACATGTACATGTAGAACACGGGCAGTGAGTGTGTGTGCGTTTACATATACATAGCTATAAAAATGGGCCATTCATTTCTCCCCCATTAAAAGTCTTGTGTTTCAGCCTTCAGTGCCACAGCATCACTGTCTTTCAATGTAATTGTTTTTTGAGTTTGTGTTTGACAAGAGATAGAACAAGAGAGAAGTAATAGAGAAAGATATTGTGGATTCAGTTAGATTATTATGTAATAAGCAGTTTATTGTATTATTATTTGGATGTTCTGAGGAAATCTGTATCTATCTATTTATGTATCTATCCACCGATCGGTACATAGATAGGCAGATAGATAGATACCGTAGATAGATGGTAGTGAAGCAGGCATGCAGACAGACAGGGAGGGGGGGGATGTGGGTGCTGGAGTCACTCTGGTGAGAGAACATGTGGTTGCTGGAACATTTGAATAATTAGATAGTGGGAACACAGTCATCATATGCGTAGCGGAAATGACTGTTTAGAAGATTGTGTAACATCAGCTGCTCCTTTTTTCTCCTTTATTTCTTGCTAAAAGTGGAGGATGACGGGACTAATGGGAGAGGCATGTTAAACAGCTCCACCAACCAAAAGATACAGTTCCCTCCATAATCGTTGTTTCGCTTACAAATACCAAACTTGATGAATAGTTGTTTCAGTTAGGAATCTAGAATTTTCAAATGTTGATACTATAGTTTCCTACAGAATCAGACCCATCACCCCCCACACACACAAACACCCACCCACACACACACAGATACACACACTCACTCTCCATGAAACCACCCGCCGTAACCATCATTTAATAGAACGTAGATTATATGAGCTCTTAAGTAAAGAGAATGTCAAATGATTACTGTTTTACGTCCAAGGAGCACCATGTAATTACACATAACTCTCTATTCGCTACACACTGAGACTAGTTGCTACACTACGCTAGCAGCCTGAATTAGCATCTGTGTTGAAAATCTGGGATAACTTGGCCTAGCGTTACATTCTGGCTCATGCTAAACCAAGTCTCCAGGCCAGGAAGCTGAGCTCATTCTGTAGCCTCTCATGCTGTTTTCTGCATTATGTTTGACGATTCCGATTCTTACTTTTTGCGCTCGTTTCCACAATCTGGGTTGAATTACTAAAGGTCATGCATTTTTTAATAGCCCATATGCCTCATCCATGTGTCATATTAAGAATTCAAGTAGAAACTGAAAAGGAGATTTTCTTTCACTCCTTTTTTCCTTCTATCTATCCTCATAGTCGCACCGTAGTCCTTTCCAAACATTTTCCATATCGTCCAATGTTCTCATCATCGGCCGTGTCCAGAGTCTCTTTTAAGTTAGAATGGCTCTTTAAGGCTGAGAATGTTTTAGTTCTGAGTGGAATTTGCATAATTGTCTGGTGAGGTACAATATTCCCTTATTTCGTAATGAATAACATGCAGCCAGTCTAAATGGAGATTACACCGATTGCCAGGGAGCAGCAGCCTTGAGAAATATCATTCACTGAGCTAAGAGCAGGGTGTGTGTGTGTGTGTGTGTGTTCAGGTCATATAAAAATGCCATACACATGTAATTTGTGGTCTAGTCCATTTACGTCCTCAGGGTCACTGTTTTATCAGCTCACATTAATTTCAACAATGCCTGTAGCTCACATGTCCTAAATGCCCAGATTTCATTTCAAGGTATTCAGTTCCACCATGTAATAGTTCCCAGTTGTTGCCAGGAGAAGGTTTTATGAAGTAGGCAAGTCTACCCTTAATGTTCAAGACTTTCCACCCCTCCCTTCCTTCTACTCTTTCCTTTCTCCCTCGTGTAAAAATGCCATTAATGGGGGTTTGCTAGAATGGCAGAGGAGGACAATAGTTGTTTGACAGTGAGATCAGATTAGGCACAGTCCTCCTCTCCATTTCAAAGTCTCACATTTCCTCCTCGTCATCTCAGGCTAACAGAGCAGCTCTCTCTGAAAGGCTGTCTTCTTCAGAGGCTGCTGAACCCACTGAAGTTTTTAAGGAATAGATCAATACATTTTCACTGGAGTGGAGGTTTTCAGCTGTGCATATAGAAGATTTATATGGCACAAATTATGAAAAAAATCTCTACACTATAGATTAAATGTCTGTTTACAGCGCAGTAGTCCAAATAGATGGTTCTCTGCCTTTTGTGCAGTGCAGCAGTAGTGCTCCATATTCATTTTTTAACTGCGCATGAGATGCAGGCAGATAAGCTCCTGGTGTTCTCATTGTGTAGTACAGCAAATGAGACAAAGGAGCAGAAATGTTTCCACTAACTGTTCAAGATGCATCAAGCCGAATGAAAACCGAACTGTCATTATTTCTCTCCAAACACTACCCAGAAACCCAGAGGTGCAGTTCTATGGGAGTGGAATGGGGAGAGAATAAAATACTGTGTTCATGTGTCAAGAGACCATTATTTAGGGGTTTGAGTTTGCTTATTGTACACACAAACACACACACACACCAAGCCGTTGTGTTAGGCTCAAAGTAAGGGATGATTTATCTCTGTAATCTACAGTTTGTGCGTATGTGTGTGTGTGTATGTGTGTGTGTATGTGTGTGTGTGTATGTGTGTGCCAGCTGTATTATCCATTCTCTCTCCAGGGCATGGGGGATTAATTGAACTCAACCTGTGTGAAAATGTGTTTTCTCCCTCTATCCTTCCACTCCTCCACACCTTCTATCCTAGAAGATGGTAACATCACTGTTTTCCTCAGTACCAATGCTCTGCTTCAGGAAAGCCTCAGCTTTTCACCTCTCAGAATGGATTATTAGTCCAAAGTGACATTTGAGGCTGCCTGCACTGATATTTTTAGTGTGCTCCTCTGTGATTTGGACTAATTACGCTCCTGGCTCTCTCTCTCTCTTTTTCTCTCTTTTTCTCTCTCTGTCTCTCTCTGGTTGGGAAATCTTATCTTGGCAGTAAATCCTCAGGAGATGACGAGAGAGAGAGGTCTCTAAGAGACGCTTCTCCTTCAAACGGATGACTTTAACTCTCCCAAAAAGCACTACTGCATGTCAACACTTGAATGGCCTTTCTCTTCCTCCACCCCCTCCCCCCTCTCTCTCCCTTTTCCTGTTATTATTAAGTGACTCCAGAAATGTTGCCGTGATGTGCATTGATTTGGAATGCTGCACGCAGAAAGAAAATATTGAGCTAGATTTGGAGTCTCTTGTATCCCCAACTGACTACTTACAGGCAAGATAAATAATTCATGACAAAAAATGGAACCTTTCCTTTCAAGGGCCTCGAGTCTTGGTTTATTCTCCTTTTTCTTCTCATGTGCTGGCTGGTAATAAAAATTTCCGCTTTACAGACTTGAGACTGAAATAAAATGTCACTTAAAGGCTGATACAGGATTTAATTATGGTGTTTCTGATCTGTGCTGGGAGGCTTGCTGCCTGGCCTGGTTTCTCCTGGTGTGTGTGTGTGTGCGTGTGTGCGTGCATGTGTGTGTGTGTGTACTATATGGATGAATGCAGCAGGCTGCCAAACCGCCTCCTGTGATTTATGATCATGCGATTTATGATCCCTTGCGCCTTTCCCCATAAACATTTAATGAGTCTTAGACCATGGATTTGAATGAAACAGGAGAAATTTTTGATAACAGCTTTAAAGCAAATAGTGTTTCAAGGACTTTTCTCTCTAGGCGCCATTAGGGAAAACATTACTTCCTCATTACCGACCCAATTCCTTAGTTTTCATTATATATTTCTGTTTCTTTTAACATCCCACAGTCCTCTCAGTTTCTTACTCTCTCAATTTCCCTGTCCTATTTCTTTTCAACAATTCTTTCTTGCTCTCTCTTTTCTCTCATTTATTCTTATTCCTCTTTATCTTTCTTTAACAACCCCTCTTGTTCTGTCTCTTTTTTTCAATTTTTCATTATACATACATACACAACCACACACAAACACACACATGTTTTTGCACACACAGATTCTATTGCCACAAAGTTGCTCACTGTTCCTCTCCATAAGGCAGTGCGGAATGTGGCAGACGTGGTCAGTTCACCCCTCTCCATAATGAAACACATGTTGACAGATGGTGTCACATTTAAAGATGTTATTATGCGGTTCGCTTATGTGGCTCACGGTAAAACCAGACTCAAACCGTAACCGGATATTTATTCCACAATATTATTTTCATTTGACCGGATCGTGATTTCTGACTTGAATCCCATGATCAGTATGTGCTGTTGGAAGTGAAACAGATCCCAGGTCTGTTCTATTTTCTTGTGTTGCACGTCTATTTGTTCTTTGGTATTTTCATCTTTGGTATTATGCAAATGAAGTCACTGCCCTTAAAATAAACACAAGTTGAACTGTCACCGTCACAGTGTAGTCTAACTTTCAGCATGCCACGGAAAAGGGATTTTTTAAGGAGAGAGTTTAGTTTTAAAGAGATATTTTGTTCAATGAATCCGTTGGTGTTGTTGAGAGACATCATTTGTAAAACGTGTGAAGATTTATCAACAAAAAAAAGGAAGATCACAATTTAGAATAATTTAGAAGCACTTCATTGAACAAACAAGTTGTAATGTTTTTTAGTCGCTTACTGAAACATAACTTGTCTTGCTTTACATTTACTCCCTGTTGTATGTGAAGTTAGTAAGCCCAGCCCATTCAGTAAGCTAACTGTCTAACATACTGAATGCTTGAATGTTTGTGAGTATTTCCATTATGTAACATGCTTAAATGTCACTGCAAGTGTTCTACATAAGGCTGCCTTGTGCTTTTACATCAAATTAATCCTTAAAAGAGGATTTTGCTCTGCCTTCTTTCAACAATAGCCAATGAACCAGGCAAATAAACAAGCCTTTGGACAGAGGACTGAGTGACGTGCTCACTGCTCACATTTACATTTTTCCAATTGCAATATTCTTATTATAAAATTAATCTGTTTAACTCTCATAATAGTGCATTGGTTTTTCAGTTTCAGCTTGGGAGGAGAAGAGAAATTCTGTACAATGTGTGTGCATGTGTCTTTGTGTGTGTGTGTGTGTAGTGTGAATGTAGGGGAGCGAGTTCAGTCACCCCGAGTAAACCAAAACATCTAGCCAGGGCAACAAGGGAAGGGGGGAGGGGGGGAGGAGGGGGGGAGGAGGGGCGTAAGCGGTGGCCCCTAGAGATGTAGGTTGAAGTTGTAAGAGGAGTCAGAGGTCAAGGTTCTATTAGCAGAGCTCCCTCATGTGCCTGGGTTCAAAGCCCCCAGCATGGTCGCCGCAGTGACAGGGATGTTCAGTAATGAGCGACAGTGACAGCTCTGCTGAGCCTTTGAGCCAGTTGCACAATCGCCCATGCATCCAAACACCAGTGGTGACCGAGGAAGGGGCTCTATCCTACTAGGTCATTTGCTGCAATTGTATAGAACATGATGATCAATGTGTTGTTGAAAAATGAGTGGGTGTAATGCATACATCATCAGAAAGCCATCTGACTCTGCTTCACATACTGCAGTGTTGTTGCACTATAAAACAAGAGTGTATCGGTGCTGGCTTTACAAGACTTACTCAACCAGTGAATCAAAAAATATGTTCATCGCCTTTTGGCCATTTGCGAGTGTAGATTTCTCACTGAAAATAGTATGAAAGAACCACTCCATGATGAATAACCTGCCATGCTGATGGTGGAGAGATTCTGAAGGAGAATATCCATCAGAGATTGGAGCATGGTGTCCCAGCATTTGACCTTATTTGGAGCCAAGGGAGACGCTATTGGTCTGTGATTTATGGACAGGCTGGAGGATCATGGGAAATGGAGTGTGAAGGGTTTGGTGTCAGAGATCTGGTCTTAACTCCCTTTTTACTACAGGACTTCCTGTTTCCACAACCCTCTCTGTTGATCTGTTGCTGAAAGGTTAAAGGAGCGTTCCAGTCAAAATGTAGATTTCTCCTGTTTTATATGACAAACAAACCATATCTCAAGTTAAGAATAAGACCTGTGCTGCTCCATTAGGGTGCCACAAACATGATATACAATCATACATAAAAGGGGACTACATGCAGTACATTTGGATTCACCAGAAAATAGTAGAATACAGACACTTAGTATTCTAGAACATGGAGGGTTAGTGTTCTAGAATTGCACGTTCCCATTATGAATGAGTTTTAAATGACTCTTGGATTAGGGCTCAGGCTGTGTGTCGAACAGAAGACCCTGGGGGGGTTGATATATTGCAAATGCTCAGCCCATATGTCCCAGCACACACACACACAGTCTCTCTCTCACACACACACAGAACAGTGTTCCAGGTACTGCAGTAAGGTTCCCTGCAGATGTTCCCTGAGTGTATCCATTCTATCTATCCATATTCATTTCTGCTACAGTAGCTACGGCATGCCACAGAGGACATCTCAATACGCCATCTGAATAACATTACCTTCACCTGCCAGAGATAGTTGTTCCAAGGAATATTCTCATATTTATTATTCTTCGCTTCTTTAACCAAAATCACAATCTCTATGGAAAGTTATTTTGCGGATTGCGGTACAGTATGCTCGTGTTAAGAACAGTCTGCGTGTCTTATCTCACCGATAAGATAGAGGGAGTTCTTAGAAAAACAAGAGCACTTTTATTTTGGATAGAGGGGCAGCAAGACAGTCAGGCAGAGGAACTCTCAAGAATAGAGAGACATGCAGGCAGAGACACAATCCCTTTTAACAGACTTAACCTTTTTATTTCTCTCTGGGACTGAAACATCCCAACCTAACAGAATACCACAGCATGCCACATCTTATACTAGATGACACAGTCCGTCTGTCTATCTACCATTAGTCATTTAAATGTTCAGATTTGCTAATACCAGTCTTTGTCTGCTAATATCCTCAGCGTTTTATTGCACTGTTACCACCGTTTGTCTCTGCATACCACGTTGACATATCAATGACCCGAGGGACCAATGAGCTGCGTGTTGTGTTTCACCATAATTAACTGCCATTACCCAGAGTGGTTGGAGACGCTTTTGGAAAAGGAAAAACGTATTCTCGAAGAAATGGGATAATAAACACAGTGTGTTTGGTTTAAAACCAATCTGTGTTGTTTCTTTTAATACTGTATGTGTTTCATATTTATTATGATGACAGAAGTAAAGGGTTGTTTTTTTCCACTGAAGCCCCTGTCAGCCTGAGCTCTGGGGGTTGGTGCAGCATAGCACACTAGCATTCATGCAGAAATAATAGAAACCACCATTTTGAAGAGCGCAGGGGGACGATGGCTGTCTCAATAGCTCTTCAGTTGTGTTAAACAATTAGTTTCCGCACTGCACCTCAAAAGTCATTACTAGAGTCTCATGTCATTTCCATCCAAAAATAAGTACTCTGCATGTATCAGTGTGAGTGTGTCAACTGCTCCTTAGTGGGGCCTTAGGACATTTGAAAAAAAAACAACAGGTACTACTTTTCCTAACCAGATATTATGAATACAATATATACAGTTATAAATATTATTATAGCTGTATTGTGCTGCAGTATGACCGCTACTGGTAAGTTAGTTATTTAGTTGGTTATTTGCTTACTTACTTACTTACCGTACTTTCTTACTTGGTAAGTATGCCAAGTTTGTTTTTTTGTTAGGCTGGCTGAGTTCCCTGACTAGGCATTTTATATGTTGTAATATGTAACCAGGTAATGACATAGAGGAGACCAGAGCTGTAAAACTGCTGGGGCAGAAGGAAAGAGAGATTCTGATGAAATATATATAATGTTCTCAGAACTGCCAGCAAGGTCTATGTGTGTCATCACTCAGGTGCTGAGTAAGGAGACGTGGGGGTCAGGGGATTTAGAATTGTTATCAAAATTCTCATTGAGACACCTTTGAGCTTTTACAGCGTGCAGGAACACAGAAATGATTATGACATATCCTGAAGGAGTAATTTCCTTATTGTGAGTGACTGTGCTATCGTGGTCGAGCACTTCCTTATAAGGGTCAGGTGATTATGAAACGATTACTGTGGTTGTCATACTGTCAAGCTAGTTTTTATATATGGCTTTTCTCTTTTACCTGCTGTTTTTAAAGGTCTTGAGAGACATCCCCCCAGTTTCAGAGCTCCCTGTTAAAACACTGTACTCCCTGTGACAGTACAGTGGTCTATTGCAGAATAACTGTGTCACTGCTCCTCTACTCTGAAAACAGATGGTGTTTATCTAGTATGTAGCTGTCATAGGAGACCTTCATACCTTCACTGATCTTCAGTACTCACAAGTTCAGACTTGTAGCATAACTGGAGACAATATTGACCCACAGTGCCATGTGGAAAACACAGAGCAGCATTTTGGTATAGACCTAAACACAGCATAAAGCCTTGCTGGGCCTCGGGTGTCTTCCACTTTGGGCCTATACTGTGTGTTATTGTTAGAGAGATTGGATCATTACAGGATGCTGAAGTTTGCATCTTTCAGTAGTGACGTGCCTGCGGAGAAATGCACCAAATTACCCTGACTGAAACTTCAGGCAATTGAAAGCTTTCAAAAGACAGATAATTGTGAGTGATGCATTTTCACACTCAAAAACATGATGTTGTTTCAGATTTTGCTGCTCTCGATAGAGTGGTGGCTTGATACTAGCTGTGTTGGTGTGCAGGGGTGTTTAGTGTATCCCGCTAAGCACCTCCATGTTGATGTCCCTTCTTTGGATATAGTACTGTTTAAGCAAGCTGGATGTGAACATGTTTATTCTCAGAGACTGTATTAAGTAGTCTTCCTGGAAAAACGGAAGTGGTTGTAGCTCTCTCTCTCTCTCCCTCCTCCATCTCTCCCTCTCTCCCTCCCCCATCTCTCTCTCTCTCTCTTTGACGCAGATGACATTGATTGTAATTATGTGTTACAGTATAAAGATGGATAATCTTATGATTATGTAATAATATATTGGGTATATCTCATGGTATATTACGTGTAGCTTGAGAACTCATGAGAATGATCTATTCATCAATATGCATGCACACTGATGAAATATGCAAATAGCCAGCGACTGTTGGCCAATGGTGATGGCCGATTCCACAACATCTGATTTGCATAGAAGACAAATGGCATACGTCTTCTATGGCAATAAAACTGTCATCCTCCAAGATTTTGCCGCTTAATAGTTCAGTGACTAGGATGATCTTTCCAAAGAGAGAAAGAGAGATGGGGAGATAAAGAATGAGAAGGAGAATTGCTGATTCAGGCCACGTAAATGGGCTGAAAGGTTGGAATGTCATAAGTAGAAGGAGACAGAAGGGCAGTAGACATTCTGATTGGTGGAGCTGGTGAGGATAGGAGGGGCTATTAGGAGATGGGTTGTTGGAGGGGGATCTGAGGTTGAACAGAAATACTTTTTCTCTTAGAAATAGTGGACAAGTGTCTTATCATTATATTTGTGCCTATTGAGATTGTATCCATGGACAGATACATAGATTATGTCTGCAACCTAAACTGCATAGTAAGGTTTGATTTGAAAAGCTTGTATTGGAACACCACAATAACAAAGAAAAATACATCACACAAAGAAACTGGCTCGCAGGTTGAAAAGTAAACAGCAGATTCCGATAGCTTTGATGACATACCGCCAGATTCTGCACATGACACAGTGCTGTTCTCTGTCTCAAAGTTTTCTTCAGAGAGATGTCACATTGCAGGAGGAGCAACATAGACATACAGAGATCAAAAAGAGAGACTCTACAATGGGGAATACTCCACCACAACATCAAGATGGAGTGAGTTTACATTCTGAGTGTAGTCCGTCTCTCTGAGGGCGCGAGATAGGCGATTACAGAGTGCTGCCGGATCTCATCTGTGCTAGGTTTATCTTGTTTTTCCGTTTGCTAATACTTGTTAAGGAGGTGTTAGTATTCACTCCGTGTGTGTTTGTGTAATGAGTGGAAGAAGACCCCCAACAGGCATGCTCTCAGATCTGGCCCGCAGAGCAGCAGCTCTGTGCTGGCTTCAAAGTTGTATTAAGTTTCATGTAAATATATACGCACCACTGGCTGCCCGTTGTCATGGGGACCTCCTAGAAAAGGTTATTTTCTGCTGTGTGTGATGGTGATTAGTGGCTAACCCCCCTCCAACATACACATGCACACACAAATTGGAAGATTCTAAAGAGAATCGTTGATAACCATGGTGGGTACCTCAGGAGCCGATGTGGAAATGGTTTCTTTCTGCATTCGTACTGACTTTCAATTCTCAGGCAACTCTCACTGTAGCTGAGTGAGGTGACACGCCTGTCCTTTGCCTGCTTGGCCATGTGCCTGTCTACACTGACTGTCCTCTCTCCTTTTATCCATTCTTGCATTCTTTCCTCTCACCTGTTTACTCCTCCTCCACAACACAACCTATCAGACTGATTACACCTACACATCGCCGGGGGTAGTGCCGTTGCATCAGCAGTTTTGATGCTAATGTCTACTGTGTTTTTCCTTGTCCCTACTGACGGAGAACCTTGCCATTTGTTTTGATGAATGTACACCAGTATGGCCTGATTATCCCCCTGCATGGATTATCATCACAGCCCTCCTCATGCAGCCAGGACTCATCCTCACCCCCCTGCTATGAAACATTCATGGACATTTTACAACATCGCTCTTGAACGTGGCACTGTTTATCACGAGAATACATATTCATGTTGTTTGTTTGTGTTTTTATTTATGCCATTTAATCAGTAACGGGATTGTATTATTAGGGATGGGATGCCAGCTTGACATTGACTTCAAATCAATTTGTCATTTGTCATCACCGTTAAAAGGCAATGTACTGAGAGAGCCATGCTGATTTTCTGACACAACATCCAACACAGCAGACATCATCACTGATTATTTGATTTGTCGGATTTAGAGAGATTCATCAATATTTTGCTCTTTTCATCATAGGTCAGATGCACATGACAGTGTCTCAATGCATGCTGTATAACTAGCATCTGAGGTCATCACTGGTGGGATGTTTTGATCGTAATACATCGTAGTGACACTAGAGGGCGCATGGCTGTCATTGCGCACACTCAAACCAATACTTTGCCTATAAATAATTCAACCACATTCCTCCTCCTGCAAGCCAGCATTTATTCTCAGCCTTATCTTTTAAATAGCAAGTCCTATTTTCACAAGAGTGTTAAATTACAAGATTTAATTTTTTAAACTTTTGCTCAGCAACTGGAGGGATGGAAGGAGGAGAGAGCCAGAGTCCTGAGCCATGTTTTTATTGGATGTTTGGTAATGATCAAATGATAGCTGGTCATGAGTTAATAATGTCAGCTGACTGAAATAAGCTGATCCCTTTGGTGATTTAAGCAGATCTGCAACGGACAAGAAAGAACAAAGGCTGAAGAAAGAGGTGTTCATAATTGGATTGGCCCTTTATTTTTCCTCCTCATTGGAACAGTAATTTCACAGTTCTGGTTGTTATTGACCCTGCCTTGTTTCTCCCTATTGTCCTGAGTGCTTCTCTACCACAGCAGAGTTTCAGATCAAGGTGAAACATTGAATAGCCCACGGCACCTAGAGCAGATGGCCACAAAATTGACTCCTTGACACATTTGAGCTCTTATATCTCTGAAGGGGCAGCAGCGATTGTGAGTGTCCGTCACAGATAAATATTGCAAGAGATGGATGCACCTGTGAGTCACTCTGAGTCTGATTGATTTGAGAATATCCAGGTATAAATAAGTCATCTGAGGTTCTCCTGGAGAAATGACGGTGCAATGTGGGGAGTTAGCCAGCCCAGGCTGATGCTACCTTTTTGGAAAAACACAACACAGTGTTTGACTAAGCACTTGATGAGTGACATGCTGTAAATACACACACTAATGAAATGTATGTCAGCTTAGTGAGGACGTGTGTGTGTGTACAGTTTGGGGAGACTTCTGGTCCAAGTGTCTTTTTGTGTCCTTACTGCAGCCCTAAGCGATGCAGTGTGTCTGTACCAGCTCTCTCCTAAATTAGCATCTGACCTTGGTGTCTCCACGTCATCTGCACACTCACGCTGCATAACCCCCACACACACACACACACACAAACATACACACATACACTGTGACATTGACTCATTGTTCAGCCAATCTGTTTGCATTGTCAACCCCTTCATAAAACTGCAACTACAACCACACACAAACACGCACACACACACACACACACACACACACACACACACACACACACACACACTCACACAGAAGGCTTGTGACAACTCTTCTGTCATCTCTGAATCAGTCTCTGAGGAGTGCGTAATCTAAAGGAGAGAACAGTTGCTGTTTCAGATGGGGGAATGTAGGAACACACGCTATGGTATTATTTAGTGAGGGCGACGACGGGATCACTTATTCATTGTGTGTGTTTTTGTTCCTTCTGCGCCTCACACCCCCATCTGCTGCCTGGCCCTGTGTTAAATCACGGAGAGAGAGACAGAGAGAGAGGGAAAGAGAAGAAGAGAGGGAGGGAGAGAGTGAGAGAAAGTAGTCATGATTTAGATGCAGATAGAAGGGGAGGATGCTGCAGAAGGGTAAGAGAGAAGAAAACAAAGTCCAATAAAGAAAGAATAACATTGAACAGAGGCAGGTTTTACGTGTGCCTGTCTCTGGTGCAGATGGTGCCGTGTTTGATAGGTGAACACACCCAAAGTGACAGAGTGATCCCTCTCTGTTGCTCCTCATTCAGACAGATATCCTCCCACATGTACAGGATCCATACGATCCATTAAACATCCATGACCAACCACTGACAGTGCAGCTTGGCCAGCGGTTCTCCGACACAGTGTGACAGAAGCCAGCTGAGAGCAGGATGTGTGCTCTGATGGCTGCGAGCCAGCTTGGATGGTGTCAGTTGAACGTCAATAATCCCCCCAAATCAGAAATGGACCTGACATAACATTTTGTCATGTTTAATGTTCTTGTCATGCATGCTGAACATACGACTGGTTTGCTTCTCAGAATCCTATATTTTACATCACACAGTCAGCCCCAAGCCCCATAATAGACCACTTCTTTCTACTGTGTATTTTATTAACTTATGGACAAGGGGAGAATGTACGAATAATCAGTAGTCATACTCTGGGTTGTGGGTCTGCAGAATGTGGACAAATTGGCGTTAATGAAACAGGCAAACTGAGATGAAGGGCTGCGAGAGACGAGGAGGACTGAGCTGCATAATGAATGACTGGATCCAAGCAGAGCCACTGATCATAGCTGGAGAGCAATGGAATAGTTACAGCAATTCCTGGAACAGATGTGATAGGGGGAGAGAGAGAGAGAGAGAGAGAGAGAGAGAGAGAGAGAGAGAGAGAGAGAGAGAGAGAGAGAGAGAGAGAGAGAGAGAGAGAGAGAGAGAGAGAGAGAGAGAGAGAGAGAGAGAGAGAGAGAGAGAGAGAGAGAGAGAGAGAGAGAGAGAGAGGATGGATGGATGGATGGATAGGTAGATCAAGAGAAAAAGAAACTTTTCAGGATTATGTCCTGTATCAAGATATATTTTTTCAGGTGTTCAGTTTAGCAGTTTAGTCACAATCTCATGTGATCAGGATGAGAACTCTCAACACCAGCCCATATGGGTAGGATGATCCTGTTACTCTAGCTCTTGGAGTTCTTGCTTTTGGGCTACTTTGAGTGTGTGAAGGCCCAAGTGGGAAGTGGAAATGTAATCAGCAGATAGTTTGACTCCGATCCAAACCTACAGCCTGAAGATTTAAAAATCACAGATTGTTTATTTTAGCCATGTAATAAAAATTGGATTTGAGTGCAATTGCCACATCCAGTACTATATAAGTGTGGAGTAGGACAAACTGATAGAGAGAGAGAGAGAGAGAGAGAGAGAGAGAGAGAGAGAGAGTGCAAACAGCGTTTTATTTGAAGTTGTTCATTTTGTTTCATTTGTTCCCCTGTGAGTGTTCCCTGGAGTCTGGACTAGGCTGTGATTGGCTGAGCCAAACTGGCGGCAGTTCTACCAAGAGGCTTCAAACAAACCTCTCCCCTCAAAGACAACACCACCACAGGAATGCTGCCCAGATAGCTGATAGGGCGGAAAGGGCCAACCACAGCCGCTTGGGTTTACACCATTGTAGAGTAGTCCTTACTGTAATAAAGCATGGAAGGTTCCTAGCTACGGTACACCTAGTCTATCTTCAAGCTTCAAAATGTTTTTTTTTTTTCTTTCTTTTTTTCTGAGAGGCTTTGAAAGTAGAGTCACAATTGGAGAATGTCAAGATAAGGGCACTAGGGAAAGAAAATCCACAACAAGGTTGTTTTGAAAGGCCTAAAAGCTTGTAATGCCTTGCTTAACTGTAAGCTAAGCACAGCCTGTTACTTGATGCCAGTGGAAGAAAAAGAGAGTGTGAAAGAGAGAGAGGGAGAGAGAAAAACTGAGAAAGAGGGTTAGAGGTCACCTTTCTGGAAGCATTTGAGAGGTTCTTTTCTCAGCGAGAGCGGGAGTTTTCTCTCTCTTTCTTCTCTTGGCTGGCACTCCTGAACGGTGACACAGTGCTACGGCACTGTGCAAGCCAAGCACCACTCCCTCCATCCAGCTCATGGAGAGGGATAGAGTGTGTGTGCCAATCTGTGTCTGTGCGTGAAGGGAGAACAAATAGTTTGATATAGATGTACTGTATGTAGAGAGAGAGAGAGAGAGAGAGAGAGAGAGAGAGAGAGAGAGAGAGAGAGAGAGCATGAGAGAGAGAGAGAGAGAGAGAGAGAGAGAGAGAGAGAGAGAGAGAGAGAGAGAGAGAGAGAAAATGAGAGATAGAGAGTGAGAGAGAGAGAGAGAGAGAGAGAGAGAGAGAAAATGAGAGATAGAGAGTGAGAGGGGTGGAACAGATGTGATAGGGGGAGAGAGAGAGAGAGAGAGAGAGAGAGAGAGAGAGAGAGAGAGAGAGAGAGAGAGAGAGAGAGAGAGAGAGAGAGAAAATGAGAGATAGAGAGTGAGAGGGGTGGTATAAGAGAGAGAGAGAGAGTAGCTGTTGTGTGGAGCAGCCAGTCTTTTGGTGTCCTGGCCTGTCTCTAATGTGCTTATAAGTGAGTGATGGGCCCTTGCTGCTGGGAGAGCCCCAGCAGATGATAACTGGCCAATATGAAGCCAAAAACCTCCACTGCTAAAACACCTCTCTGCCAAATATCTTCCTTTACACCCTGCTCTCGCTCTGCCTTGCCAGACCCGGACTAAGGCCCAACACCAGCATGCAGGACTCCAAGCACATGACCTGCTCCGTATGCCAAAGGACACATTACAGATCCAATCATTCAGATGCTACAAATGGTCAATTTTCGTTATAAAAAATACAAATAAAAACTCCTTTTAGTTTTTCTTTCCCCCTCTCTTTTGGCATTTTTTTTTTTTTCTTGGCAATTTCACACTATGATTTGCTGTGGTGGAGAGAGTAGACAGATGTTCTTTGTACAGCATGTGACTCTGACTGTAAGTCCCCAGCCTTTTGTAATGCTTGGGCCTTTTACTGTAAACATCATATTAAAGCTGGTCCCGACTCCTTTGAAATAGGACTTTTGTAAGAATGGAAAGTATGTTCTCAGAGAGCCAGGAAGGTTGAGTCTATAATAACAACACTGTGGAGGGGAACAGAGGACTAATGTACTTCAGTAATGATGACTAACTCATTACTCACTGACCAGGAATCCATAGCAATATAGTACTGGCAAAGAAGTAAGGGTGAGAATAAGGGCTGAACTGTTAAAGAGCATTCCTATAATTTAAAAGATAAAATTATATTCGAAAAAAGTTGATTTTTTTCCCTACTCCAGAGAAATCTTCTTGTTGCTCAGCCACTGAGATCTCTGGGGTCTGCATAGACGTATTTGTCACACAGAAACAAGAAACAAACAACCCCTAGCTGTTGCCAAGGTGACAAGCGGCTCACTTTGCTCTTTTTAACCACATGGTTTCAGTTAGTCTCTGAATCACTTTTCTGTCTTTTTTGTAAAATCGCTCACAGAAAGGTTATAACGATATTGAGTTGGTGCAGACCAGAAGTGATCTATGGTGATTTGTCTTTTACTGCTGGCTCCTCTGTAGTGTTGATTCACCAGCAGGGGTGGAGCTGAGCAGTGAGGAGAACTAGCCCACAGCTAACGCTAACCCTCAGCATGATTCAATCACCCGCAGCACACCACAGGGAGAGAATAAACACGTCTTTGGACTCACATCATTGCACCTGCTTGTCAGTATTTGTGCTTTTTTACAGTTGCAGTTTATTTAGTGTTAATTACTTGACTAGTCTGACCCTGCTTTGTCCCTCTACCTCCATCTGTCTTCCAATGTCCACTTGCACATCATGGATGTCAAAAAGAACAAGTTGGTATGAAAGTCAAAGTTTATGCCCATCTAATTGTAGATCTGGTCACGGTGTACGGTACACTTAAGGGGGAAAGGGTGGAAAATGGAACACATCTAATCTTCATCTCATATCATCAATGGCTTGCTTGTTTGATCAGCCACTAGCGGCTGTCATGTCCGACTGGTGATTGGGTAGATTGTTTCATGGTGGTTCTCTATTGGACGAAGACAAAGAGGTCTTTCTGTTTGATGGGAGGATTGGGGGGAAGGGGGGTTGGGATCTGCAGAGATCGGAGGATGAGGGGGGAGGAAATCTGATCCCTGGTCAATTCCACTCTGAGAAAAACACAATCTGCTTCAGTTAGCAGGTAAACACTTTAATAAAGGAAGCAGATCTTATCAGAGGCTCCTGCCAGAGAGACAGAGTAACAGTATAAGGGTGTTTTCAGGGGGATAGGTTCTAACATGTATACAGTGTGTCTCATATTATCAGTGGAGCCGAGATGGATAAAGGCTGGGTTGTTTATGTTCTGTTTGTATAGCCTATAGGCAACATGACTGGTGAAACACTGCTCCCATTTCTCTGCATATGTTGAAACCAGGATTTGCTTTACAAGCTGACACTACTGCTGACACAGCTGCTGTGTGATTCCTCTGACACAATGTGATTTTCATAACACTGACAATAATTGGGTGCTTATCCTCTGCTGATTCTCTTGACCCTGCTAAACAGATACTGTAACATAAGGGAAAATGTAAAAAAAAAAAAAAAAACACGCAAAGGTATTGTTCAAAAAACCCGGAAAAAACACAATAGCTGACTCTAAATAGCCGTTCACCGGATGAATCAACTGACACACCTTCTGCTTTTCCTCCCTCAGCTCCAAACCTGAAGGGGCGGCCACGGAAGAAGAAACCGTCAGTGTCACAGCGACGAGAGTCCCTGGGGCAGGGCACTCTGGTGGGCAAGGAGGCTGGCAGCACTGAGGGCAAGGCCTCCGTCAAGGTACTGCCACATCGTTAGCGCCTTAGCGCCTCTGACGTCCTCATCCACTGCGCTGTCAAACTATGGTGGAAGAGGAAGAACCCCAGTTACCTTCCAATGTCAACAACGCTCATACTCAACATGTTTTCGCAAACACGGTTGGGACTGCTTGCTGCTGTTTCCCTGACTGCGAAGAGAAATTTGGGGTTTGAACACAGATTTAGGCCACATATGCCACAGATCATGGTGTTCTCACTGAGTGATGTAGTCTGCAGCCCCAGCAGAGGCCATTTAAATGGAAACGTAAGAGCCGAAAGCATGTAATAGATTCTGCATAGGGATTGGTACAATATACCGTTTTGTAAAACAAAACTCTCCAATAAACATCCCATAATGAACTTCACAACCACACATTGTTCAGTGGGGCTAAATGATTCTCAGATGACAGTATGCGTGACTACGGATGCTTAGCCAGAGTCAGAGTTAGGGTTTGGAGCATTTGAACAAGGTCAAATTAGGGTTGATTTTGTTTACGGGGGTTGAGTGTAAAACTGTAAGTCAGTGTTTTTGACTGTGGTTCTGTTAGTATTTGGCTATCCTAGTGACCTTGACAGTTCTGTTGGAAGAAAATAAATGTGCGATGATCTGGAACAGATGGGCAGATAGCTGTGTCAAATATGATGGCAGTTGAGTGGGTTAGGGTGTGTGTGTTTGTGTGTTTACATGTGTGTGCGTTTGTCTTCATGGTTGTTTGCCTGTCTGTCCATGCTTATGTTTGTTCCCTTGTGCCCCCAGGTGAAGCCAGACAGTAAGACAGCAGCGCCAGCCAAGTCTAGGGCCGGCAGTAGCAGCAGCAGCAGTAGCAGCAGTAAGAGGGGCTCGTCCTCAGAGGAGAAGGCCCAGGCCCAGGCCCTGGAGGGCGGGTCAGGAGACGAGTGTCGGGCTGAGGAGCAGGCCTTCCTGGTGGCTCTCTACAAATATATGAAGGAGAGGAAGACCCCCATCGAGAGGATCCCTTACTTGGGCTTCAAACAGAGTACGTAGAGAAAGTCACTGGGGCTTATGGAAACCTCATTGCTTCTCTGTTAGGCTGGTTTAATCTGTCCGGCAGTCGATCAGTCAATTTGGCTGTCTGGCAGGCTGGCTTTCATTTCATTGGTTCATCTGTCTTTATGAAAATATAACTCACAGACACAGGGTCGGTATTCCAGAAAACACTTGCAGTATTTGATGTTATCTTCAATACCTGTAGGACTAAGAGAGCTCAGGCTAATATGGTGTTCTTAAAAATGCTGTGGTCTGTTCTACAGGGATGTTAAGTGGGTCAAAGAATCTGGAGGGAGAGAGAGAGAGAGAGAGAAAGAGAGAGAGAGTTATTTTCTCTGTCAGCTCTCCAGACCTAATTTGATGTATCCAGCTGCCTGCACCCGTGCTGTGAATAGAGAAGCAGTTTAACTTCTCTAAACTCAAATTAAAGTTGCCAGGACATACTTAGTCATCTAAATTGCACAAACAGAAAATTGCATTACCATGGTTCAAGCCAAGACTTGCAAAAATAAGCCCTCAAAAGGTAGCCTACTGTATGTAAAATCTTCTACATGGTAATCTATATTTACAGTAGCACAAATTGGACTCTAATATTGCAAAAGCTTATACGTATTGCTCTGGATAAGAGCGTCTGCTAAATGTAAAATGTATTTGACTATCTGTCATTCATTCTCTGGGTCCCTAAACTAGAACCTAGAATCTTTCATCTAACCAGAACTATGTGACTATGTCCTCCGTTCCATGTCAACAAAGACTTCCTGTATTCGAACATAGAAGGAGGTTTGTGTGTCAGTGTGTATATTATCATCCTGATGAATTATTTCATGAGATAATATTTCCAAATGCTGTTATTTCAAGGAATGTTACGACAGTAGATGTAATTACCTTCGGATAAAGTGTTTGTTTGATATGATTATAAACCCTACAAATCCCTGGCTGGATAGTGGTATTGATCTGTATGATCCTTGTTTTTCACACAGTCAATCTGTGGACCATGTTTCAAGCTGCACAGAAACTGGGGGGGTACGAGCTGGTAAGTCATGATGTTGTCTTAACTTCATTTTGTGTTTGTGTGTGTGCATAATCATTGCATTTTGTCCGGTATGTGTTAACTAATAGTTTGGCTGTTAACCAACCTGGGCTGCGTTTCCCGATAACGATGGATCGTAGCAACGATCGAGCAAAAAACAAAACACAAAAAAACCTAAACATTTCTTACGTGCGTTTCCCAAACATGCTCGTAAGGAGTAGGCTAATCTATGCACTTTCAAGAGCTACGAATTTTCAAAAGACACTTTAGCTTCGATGTCTTTGGGAACGGCCCGTAAAACTAAGATTCGTCCTACGATGGATTCTACGATCAATTTAGGCTTACGTTGCTTTCTGGAAACGCAGCCCTGGACTGTTAAATATTACCAATAACCAGAAAGAAAATATATTGGGTAAACTGTGTGTTGACATTGCTTAGTTTAACCACAACCTTAGTCACCATAACATTTGGCCACATGACACAGTCAACCTAAAACAATCTTTCAAAAATGGGAATAAAGGGAAGAGCCTGTTACACTTCACTTATTGAAGTGACCTGACAGCATTGTCTTTTGCCATATTGGTATAATGTGACAACAACATGACAGCGTCTGTATGACTGAATGGTGCTGAATTGGATGCCAGGCGTCATTAAGATATTTCTAGAAACAGGAAACCAGGATCATGTTTAATTTCTCAAAAATTCAACCTTTCTTCTTCCTCTTCTTTAAGTAGTATTTGGTCTTCTGATTACATTGTTTGAAGAATTGGGGCCCATCGTGTTAAGAGGCTCTTGTAAAGGACTTCCTTTGCCTGCATAAAATGTAATCTAGGGGGTTAGATTAAAGTCAAACTCTTTCATGGTATTACTCAAAACAACAACTCAAACCATTATGACACGGTTCATGTCCCCTAAATATTCAGCAGTCTTCTCAACGCCACCACAAAGTAGTTGTCTGTTGCACTAAAAATCTGTTTGGCACAGGAAGATGAGGTCAGTGGAAACGCTGACATCCCACAGGCACACTGAGCAGATTAAAGAGCAACATAGGCTGCTCGCTGAACTGGGTCTGACAGAGTTCTCAGGTCCCTGCCAGACTCAGGCCCAGTTACAGTCAGAGGAAACATCTCCCACAAACACCAACGTGAACACAAACTGCAGTCACCGGATGACATTGCTGCAGCTTTATTTGGTGCAAATACCTTAGTCTGAGACCGTTTTTAGAATGTAGTTCACATTCTGTTCCGACCCAGCCTGTTCAACCTGACACGTCAACCTAGCAGCAGTAAGATAGATCACACCGTGTATACTTTCCAATACACTACAACTGCACAAGTGGCTACCTGGTCTTTTGGCATTGTAGTCCTATTCATGGACAGTGATGGACATATGTCGGATATGTACATTTCCATGGATGCCTAATATTATGTTCTAAATTTGGGTATGTCTGTGAGGGCTAATGGATCTGTTGTGAAGATTCACAGCATGGCAGATTGGCAGATGTTTTTGGTAGGTTTAAATGTGACTAAAGTGCATTTAAATCACTGTTCATACAGTGTAGTTATCCTCTTAGGTTCATTGTAGCATAGAGTGCTGATCTCATCTAGCGAGATGGTGTGTTTGATCAAATCCAAATCTGTAGTCATTACAGCTATGGCTGGGTCCTTGCTGAATTAATGGAAATACTCTATTCAGCGCTACGCTCTGCTGCTTTATAAAGTGGCTGAATCATTTAATTTAATTGAAAATGTAGCTAGTAGCATGTAGCATTGCTGAGAGAAACAGAGACCTTCCTGATTGACGTATACAAAAATATATGATTTAGATGGGGGAACTATTGCTGTGTCACATTGAAAATATCTTGTTTTAGATTAAACGTCAGCTATACACAGGAATAGGTCAACTACCTACGGTAGATCTATTGTTCACACTGGCTGTATGTTGCATGTTCAAAACATAGGAGAGCATGTAACATTCTAATGTTTTCTATTTTCATAACCTCTTCCTCTCCTTTTCCACTCCTTTCCCAGATAACAGCACGTCGACAGTGGAAACAGGTTTATGATGAGTTGGGTGGAAACCCAGGCAGCACCAGCGCAGCAACCTGCACTCGCAGACACTACGAGAGGTAGGGGATGCACACACATGCATAATTAAAGGTTGGGTGTGTACACACACACATACATCCACATGAGTATATGCTACATTCAATATGAGTGTTATGGATCAGTGCCTACATTCAAAGATCCTGTAGCAAAGGACGGTATTTCATTAATGTTTAAAAAACAATCCAAAGTGACCTTTTAAAAATGTGTTTGGAAATGTGAAACAGCCAGTGACTGACTGGAGGGTAGTGTGTGTCTGTGTGTGTGTGTGTGTGTGTGTGTGTGTGTGTGTGTGTGTGTTCATCCGTCTGCCCCTCATAGCCAGGTCAATCCATGCATTCTAGTTAGATCAATACAATCCAACAATATCTTGGGGCGGCAACAAATTATTGGTGTCCAAAGCACTTTGAACAAAACATACTTTGAGTATGGATGTGCTGATGACTCCCCTTGGCAGCTGTGAGAAGAGTGGTCATCAAATGAAGCCACTTCCCCTCTTGCTTTGGTGGAAAGAGCTGCATAACCAAGATGAGATGCTGGGTTATACAGTACTGGTCCCTGTCACATCTAATGTTTCAAGCAGCAGGCCCGGGACTGTAGTTTGTGTTTTAGTGTACTGTGTGTGTGTGTGTGTTTGTGTGTGTGTGTGTGTCAGTCAGCTTTTAGTTAGGATTTCAAAAGAAGTGGCTTTTTCATGGGACCATTGGTGCAGAGCTAGTACACACACACACACACACACACACACACACACACACACACAGTCCCACAGACCGCAGAGAGGGGAATGTGGATGTTTGGCTTTTTACAAGGGACCTCATTTCTGTGAAACAAGTTCTCCGGGCCTTGATCTGGGTCGCTACACTTTTTCCCGTTTAACAGAAAGGGTAAACCAAACCAGTAAAAACTCTATGTTCAGTATGCACTCACTCTTTGAAGATGGCCATTTAATAACTTGCCCTTTGGTTTTTATGTGAGATCAGCCTTATAAAGTGGTCCGTTTAAAACCATCTTATAAACCTGAGCAGATAATCAGAGCAGCAGTAGATGCATCCTGGGGGAGTCTTGTGATAAGGACTAATCTTCACACAATAGCTCAACCACAACAGATCGCTTTGAACAAAACAACATGAGTAATCGGCTTTTATCAAGGATGGGAACCGCTCACAATAAAAGGGCTGCAAATCAATACCTAGCAATCCGTTTAGTTCCCTGCGTTTTCTATTAACTGTTTTCCGTTCTATTTATGAAACCACATCTAGAGATTTGCAATGAGAAATACACGCAAAAAAATATTACAATGAGGTCATGAAAGATGACAGCCATAACCTTGAAGTAGGCGGTTGCCTTTTCTCTCTCACTGTCATTCTCTCTCTCTCTCTCTTTCTCTCTTAAACTGCTTCTCTTTCTTCTGGGTAAAATAGAAGGATTTATCATTGGCATGTCTTAATCCTAATCAGCAGATCAAGTGTTACCTTAAATTTCCTCATTAATATCTTATATTTTTATTTACATTATCTCCTCACACACTCCTGTATTGATTGAGATTGATTATTCTATTGCAGTTGTGTATGTATGACTCTTTTTTACCTGCTGTGCATTCATCACTTTAGATTAAGAAGAAAGCTGTGAAGACCATAAATAGACTGCCTTTAGTATTCATACGCCCACTTTTCTGCATACCAGCTGCTGTTTCTTATCTCTGTTTTCTCTGTGTTTAATGTCAAAATGAGGTCTCTGACCTTCAGACTTTGCAGCACACCATTTCCCTGTCTTTGATCTATTCATTATTCTTGAGTCCTATTTCTTGTCTGATGTTGCTCTCTCCACTCAGCTGACACGCACAAATGCGTGTTAAGTCCAGAACCCAGACTGAAGACTCACCGTTGGTGGAGAGGAACCTTTTTTCAGCCACATTCTCCCTTTCTCTTTTTCAGCACATCACAGTGCTACAAATCCTTATTAGATTATCTCTACCATAGAGATATTCCAACTCTGACTACCGTTTGGAGGTATATCACACTTCCAAAGTGGGCATATGCTAAACAGTGTTTACAAAGACAGCAATGGATTTTTTGCTGCTACAAACTGCATGATTGTATCATTTCATTTTTCTCAACTGGCCAATGCCAGTTCCCCGTGTTCTCATGTTTAAAAGCGGGAGAGTGACAGAGCGATGGAAGCAGAGAAAGAGACACATCAATTCCTGCCCAGTGCTTTATTGATTTCCATCTTTCCCCTCCCCATGGAATTAATGTTTGCTCTAAATTCCAGCAGGCCATGCATGAGGGAGCACATTCTAGAACCCTTGGGTGGCCGTGACAGCTTTTAAGGCGGTACCTTTAAGTATATTTTAATGATGTGGCTGACTGTGAGAGTGTGCCCCCCACTCCGGGGCCCTGGCTCAGCTGTTCCCTCCCCCCTGAGAGATTAGAGACGGCGTTGGATGCCACTCACTGCTGTAAAAATAATAGAGTCCTGGCAGGTACTTCTATCTTGTTAAAAAACCCAAGGAGAAATGTAACATTGTTATACCATAATATCCCTCGCTAATCCCTAATTTATCATACTGAATCCTTCTGTTTGAAATGCCATTAGATTATTGTTGGTATTTCATATATCTATTTGTCATTTGGTTTGGAATACTAAACTTGTGTTTTATTGTGGGTTTACTTTGATGATGTGAGGAGGAGGATGGTGAAGCTGTGTGACACTGTAGGCGTTCCAGAGATGAGACAACTGTAATTGGATTCCCGATTGATCTAATTAGTTTATCGTAGCTAATTTGCATGTTGATTTACAAAGCTACTAGAGTCAGATGATGTCACTTGGTTGCTCTAATAAGAGCGCAATGACTGACTGGGATAATGTAGACTGAAGATGACAATATAACCAAGGGCCTGATTGTGTCCTTATCATGATAATGTTGGAACTGTTTGGTTGTAAGTCAGATGGGGTTTGTTGAAGCAGCACAGATTCCAACATGTCTGTGTGTATCTAGGTTTGTGTGTGTGTGTGTGTGTGTATGTGTGTGTATATTTGTGTGTATATTTACTGCATGTATTGGCCAACCTGCAGTACACACTCATTGATTACTTCAACATGTTGACCCAAGTATTTGAAACGGACATGCACCAGCCATTAACACAGTGTTCTGTAATAGCTACCTTCCACTCTGAGCCCAGCTAGTTCTTCAACTGGATATTAACAGTCATTCTCAAAGCCTAGCATTAGCATTAGTGCCAACGTTTTAGTAGTTATCTTTTATCAACTCCCCTATTGATGTTGTTTCTCATCTACATATTTATGCTCCGTGACCAGGGAGTAGCCTGCAAAAAAACTTGAACTGTGTTTATATTGGGATGCCAACAAAGAAGGGAGAGAGAGAGAGTTCAGTTAAAATGTTCCAAGGCACTTGGCTTGAAGACCTAGCCCTTTAATTTAATGTGTTTAAAATCATTACAGAGGAATTTGGACCTCATTTAGAGTGAATTAGAAAGCAAATTCCTCATCCCAATAAAAACCTTAAACTACAGCAGGGAATTTCACAGAATGAACATAGAGCACACAGCAAGCTCGTTGCATATTGTTATTCCACAATTTTAATAATTAAACCTGGCTGTTGACAGTTAATGGATTTGCGTGCCGTGGAAAGAATGAGGTCATTTAAATTTGAAAGCCTCAGAATGTCAGAGGAGCGCGATATTGGTATTCCCTTACAGCTGGCTCTTTATTGGGCCAAGCAGAGTTAGCTCAGGGGTCGACTTGACAGCCATTCAAGGGGAGTAGCAGAGCTTCATTTAACAATGTCTCTTTTTGTTGTTCTTCCTACCCCCCCTTCCCTTTCTCCTTTTCATTGCTTCCTTGCTTCCTCTCTTATTCCACTATGACGTCTCCCTTTATATTTTGTAGCTCTCTTTTTTTATGAAAAACTATCAAATGATGCATCCCTTAGCGTTTTCAGATAACATTTTCATACATAATTGATAGTCTGATCAGCTGTTTGATGTTGTCCTTTGCTATTCAATTCATATGCATACTTATGGGGATTGGGAATGAGTGTGCTATGAATAGCTGTGTCGAACTGATTTTTGTAATCTTAATGGCAATGTTTACTCCCCAGATTGGGCATGTTTCAGGATGGGTACTTCCCCACCTTGTGGTGATGAGTTGAAACTGCAGTTTATTGGCTAAAGACAAATATTTTGAATACTACAAAATTGGTAGAGAGCAATATAACTGTCATTGCATGGGTATTATAACGGTATCATAATTGTTAAAATGCTGCTTGAAATGCATTTAAACGGTTGTGGTTGTATGTAGGTATTGTTTGTGGGTAAGATCATATTGACACAACATATATTTTTTTCTTGAGTCTTGAGAAAAAGCACAATTTATTTGTATTTAATGCTGAGGGGGAAGTGTGATATATGTTTTTGAGTGACTGTAGCAACTGTAAATAGAGTAAATATCATTCCTCAAATGTGAGTTTACCAGTTTACATAATGATTATATAAACACACTGCTATTTCCAAATGGGTTTTTAGGGACAAACGTCAACAGAACACACATTTCAGCAGGATGTCATACCAGGGAAAACTGACCTTGTCAGCCCACGGCATAAAGGATCATTATGCTTTTTCACAAAACTCCATAATAAACCAAAACATCTCACTAACATTCAACAGGGCTTCTTAAACCTAGTACACATCTCTAGGCATTAGCTATCCAACTTTGATCCCTTTGTTTGTCATAGGATCTAGATTATAGGTATGGAGACTCATATAGTTCTCTTTGGAACAGAAAGAGAGAGAGTAGGCCAGTTTAGCACAATGCTTGTTCATACGACCAGAAGAATGACGTTGATGTAGTTGGAAACTGCTGCTGACTCCCTTCAGTGCCACGGAAAAAACATGTTTCTGGTTAATCATTTATGCTCATTCTCTTTTGTGTTTCTGTAGAGTAAGTTGTACTCTTTTGGGCATACACGCCTACACAACATACAGTATTTGCATGTATGCGTCCGTGTCATACTTGTTTATCCCGTTTACCTTGTGTGGGTATGAAGATTGTTGGAACATTTCTCTAGGCTGAAACATGATGCTCAGCACCTAGTTCTAGAGTCAGAGTATTGCAGAAGCCTGACAGTAATTATCACTTATTTCTGAAGTGTGATTATTTTTTTAAAGACATGGATGTTTCTCTCTGGCTTATTATGGAAATTAATGTTGCATAACAGAGACTCAGCTTCCAAGTAGTGTCAGTGGACACACATAAACAGACATATGTACACATATTGTACATATATAGACAAATATATACACAGAAGCATGGACACATGTACTCAAATGCACAGAGACACAAACATCCTTTTTCTGGCTGTACTGAAGTTTGGAAATGCTCTCCCTGGCTGTGGCTTTTATTACTAAGATATTGTATATGTTTATATTATATATTGATAGAACAAAAAACATGTTTTGTTGCCAACTTGATGGCATAAAGTTTGCAATAACACTTTTAATAAAACGTGTTTGCATTTCGTATTGGTTGACTTACATGTTAGTTCAGGGAATTCAGAATGGGATGTTTGAGTATGACTAGTATGTCCTCATTGGGTGATCATCTTCAGTGACCTCTGACCCTCAGGTCTGTACTGAGGCTGACCTTCCAGTGTGCTCCAGTTCTCCTCCACTGTTCTTCCTGCCCAGTAGACTTTTTGTGCTCCAGCTCTTTGGCACTGGAACTCTCTGGATTACTGGAACATTCTAGAGTTCTAAACCCCAGCCACTGTGTGCCCAGGTGGTGAATTAGGGCTTGAGCCCTGTCTTTATACACATACACTCTCACACATTTACACACACATACATACATGCACACCTTGCTTGATTATTTTGAATGGCATGGTGTGGCGGGTGTGGTCAGAGTCCGTAGATGCAGCTGTACCAGCACAGGAAAGGTGACGGAGGGGAGATTGAGAAGTAAAACAAGGGCTCCTCATCCTGCAACAACAACCTGCCAGAACCAGCCAATACCAGGCCTGCTTTAGCGGCAAAACACCTGAGCTCAGCCAAAGGCGGCTAAAAATGCTGGTCTGCCCTGTAAATGACCCTGTGTTGTCAGTGGGGTGAAATAAGAGCAGTTGAAATAACTCAATAGCTCTGGGTTTAAATTCAGTGGCTGAATACAGATGGTTGTTCAGCTGTGCTGCGGCCGTGGTCTTATTTAGACGGCAAGAACGTCTTATTAAGAGTCTCCATTTACCCAGAACATTCTTTAGCTGCCTTGTCAAGCTTTGGGGCTGATACTGTGTTTTCATTGACTTTGAGGACATAATTACAGAGTCAACTCCAAGAGGCTCAGCAAGGAGAAATAAGTCCCTAACTCAAATTTGGAGGCTGAAGCCTGTAGCTCCAGCAAGTCCAGGAATAATGGACGTGTGTTGTATGTAGAGCTGTATCAGTCGGATAACAGGATATGGAGGAGAAGGTAGTTTAGAAAAACATGCATTTCCCTGTGTGGCCTCAAGAAACTTAGTCACTCTGTGTCATTCTGTGTCAGACTAATACTTTTTGTTTTTGTGTTTTGAAATGGTGGCTGCATGTGATCAAAACTATCAACCAAAATCAACAGCACACCTGTTGCTATGCAACAAATAGGTCATGTCAGTTAATTTGATTTGTATTCTCATAATTAAAGCATTTAAAATTGAATTCAAATGCTTTTATAATGAGATTATACATCGCCATTGACTGTGTCTGTTCCTGTACATGTGTTTGAGTGTCCAATAGATGATTACTGAATGGGTCAATGGATCACATAGTGTGCCCACTTAAGTTATTTATTTACCCTTAAGCTAGTTAGACATTAGACTATTGTGTCAGTAACAACTAATTTCTTGGTGAAATGCATTCAACCCTCTCTGTGACAAGGATTGCCTTTTCCTGGCAATCAAGAGGCTAATTTATCTCATATTTATTTATTTAGCAAAGGATGAAGGCTTGGAACTTTAATGGGCTTGCCCTTTACTGATGACACCATTCCTTTTCAACAATTTTTTTCTTGCTCACTCTCTCTCTCTCTCTCTCTCTCTCTCTCTCTCTCTCTCTCTCTCTCTCTCTCTCTCTCTCTCTCTCTCTCTCTCTCTCTCTCTCTCTCTCATCTCTCATTTCTTCTGGCATGTTTCCCTTGGCCAGCTGTGTGTGCATTCGTTAATGTGTGTGTATTCGCGCGTGTGTATATGTGTGATCCAGTAACTGTAAGCTTGTTGTCTATCACCCAGCTGCTCCGCTCCATGAAAAATAACTGAAACTAAAATCTCATAGAGGCTCTTGAACTCTTAAAAGCATTTCTTTCCTCTGAGGGAAAAATATGCCTCTAGTCAATTTGTTAGCAGGAGACTCTGTCTCTCTTATCTTTTTTTCCTCTCTAATATTAGATTATAAAGGAAGAGAGCAGCTGCCTGCTTTGTCCATACATGGAGATGTGTGGAGAGAATGAGAGAGGTTTTAGTCACGACTCCACCTAGCAGTAAAGCCAATTCCCCTGTCTTATTATAGCCCTTTCACACAGGCATTCACAAAACACGCCAATCAAGCTGCAGCATCTGATGCCAATTACAGGTTGGAACATCGAAACAAGACTGTGCAGAGGGGTGGGAGGGTGTGACACTCAAAATATAACGCTATTGTAAGACTAAATGCTGAAAGATAATACCTGAATGTTAACACAAACATGCACCCCCCACACACACATATGCACACTTACACACATTAGCTGTGGACTAGAACATTGCAGAGGATTAGCTGGGAACAAGATAAGTCATTGTGTGTGAATTACCAAGCCTCTGTTATATAAACAGGCAGTGAACATTACATTGGGAATCAGGTATTTGGCAGCCGCCCACTATTCTGATTTGAGAAATAGTGAGTGAAGGAGCAAGGAATGGAGAGAGAGAAAGAGAAAGAGAGAGACCATCTGTATTCAGAGAGGGAAATAAAAGCGGGAGCCTTTTCCAGTTTTAGCAGCTGTAACATGTTTAAACTCTTCTGGTAATGGGATCTGAAGATGAATGTCCCCAGTGGGCTCCGCACAGTTCTGCAATGTGATTGGCCAGCAGCCAAACCTCAGCCCGGCCGAAGCACTTGCGCATGACTCGCCCCGTGTGGGCATGCTCAGTACGCTCCTGGATGCTGAGAGAGAGGAGGACGGGGGGATCTTAAAGTTGAATAAACACAATGACAGATGGGAATAGTGGAAATTAATTATTCTGTAGGTGCCCCTCTTTGAACTGAAACCACCTAAAAGGATTGAGACATGGAAGGAGGGATAGAGAGAAAGGGGGACAGAGGGGAACAGTTGGAAAATAAGTATTATTGTAATCAGTGATGGGTTTATGTTCCAGCAGGAGATGGATTTGTTTGGTTGTGGTTAGTGCTGCATTCTGGGTATTCAACACGATGTGTGCTCTCGCATGTTGTTCCATTCCTATGTTAATAAACAAGGCATATTCAATATATCAATTGAAGTTATATATTTTAAATCATATAATTCAACATGCAGAATTAAAGTATCCTGCAGAGGGACCTCCAAGCCTCTTGGTGGGGCCACTCCCAGATGGAGGTGAGGTTTGTTGTCAGGGCTGGGTTCCAGAAGGGGGCGGTAGTCTTAGAATCAAGTATTATTGCCCTCTCATCTTTACAGTATGCTTCACTGACATAGAGATGTATGTGTGTGTGTGTGTCTTTGTGTGTCAGTGTTCCACATTGTTGCCTACAATCCAACATAACAAAGCAGAGGACTATCAGATCCCATTACGTACGGTGTAATACTGACAGCTACTTTATTAGCTGTTTGACAGAGAGTGCAAACAATAGAACATTCCCTGTGCGGTGTCTCATCTTACACAGAGCAACATAGTTTATCTTGACAGCGTTGTTCTTATTACAGTATCTTTATCCACACTATTGTTACAGTAATATGTACAAGCCAGACTATTGAACCAAGCCAACACATGACAGGGAGTGTGGAGATGAATGCTGAAACTCTGCCTCTCCTCCATCCTGAATGATCTGTGTCTGTTTTCTCTCTCTTTATAACCTGTCTCATTGTTCTTGGTTTCTAATTTCTTTGCTTTATCCCTCCTCCTTCCTTTCAGTGGCTGCTCTCCTGCCTGTCTCACTGTCTTGTACCCCTGCAGTGATCCTCAATCCTCTCTTCCTACCTGTCTGTCTGCCCGCCTGCCCGTCTCACCCTCACATGTCGTTCTCTCTGTCCCTCCCTAGGCTGATCCTGCCCTATGAGAGGTTCACTAAAGGCGAGGAGGATAAGCCCCTCCCACCGGCCAAGCCCCGCAAGCTGGAGGCGGGCCCCCAGGAAGGGGGTGTGGTCAAGACAAAGGCAGGGTCCACAGTGAAGCGGCCCAAGGAGGAACAGTCCCAGAAACCCAAGGGTGACAAAGATGCAGCAGCCATAGTCCTGGAGCCCTCAGTATCGGTCAGTTTCTGCCTTCATCTATTCATTTGTTCACTCATTCCTTAATTCAGCACTTTACAAATTGAATACTTAAAATCATTCGTTTTTTCATTCATTCTTTCTTTTCACCAACTCTCCAGCATATTTACAGTACAAAACTCCCATAATATGAACAGATGACAAAAATACCCCTCCCTTCCCAGAAAGTGAGAACAAAAGAAAGAGCGTTGCATGACAGGGACACTATAGAGCGGCTGCTTGTCTTCCTTTAGCAAATAAGCTGTCAGAGAGGAGATGCTCCAGCTGTAAGAGTGAGGCTGACAGCAGCAACACGAGTGCTGCTGCTGTTTCTCTGACTGCTGCTTTGAGCCCAATCAGTAACAACTTCATTGACAAGCTACGAATGGTTGTGAGGAACCAGTCTTGATGTTATTGGCTTAAGACTCAATGTTTGTGCAGGTAACTTTACGGACTAAGACAGGTGCTGCAATATATAGTGTGTTTTCTCTAATATAAGTGCCAAAAGAGGTTAAATACAATGTGCGAGTGCTTCTGTAGAAACCCCTTGTCTCTCAAGCCAAGCGAGAATACAGTATGTACTTTGCTACGCATAATAGCAGATTTGTTATTGCAGAAAGAGGTTATTTTCAGCAGAGCAGTACTAACTGGTGGTTTGGTTTGTGACTACGGAAATGCCTGGTGTCGTTTCGCATCAAAGCCATTATGTGTGTCTGGAAGAGAGAGACAGAGAGAGAGACAAAGAGAGAAAGAGAGAGAGAGACAAAGAGAGAGAGAGGAAAAGAGAGAGAGAGAGACAAAGAGAAAGAGAGAGAGAAAAAGAGAGAGAGAAAGAGAGAGAGAGAGAGAGAGAGAGAGAGAGAGAGAGAGAGAGAGAGAGAGAGAGAGAGAGAGAGAGAGAGAGAATGGAATGGCCATATACTGCTCTTACATAAACCACAGGCTTATCTCTGTCCCCAAAAACCAATAAATCCACTGTGATTTGCAAATATCTCTTCCCTTCAGTTAAGCATAAATATGGAAAAAGAGACAGACAGAGGGAGAGAGAGCGAGAGAGTTGTGCAGCGCCGCGCTGAGGGGATGGAAAATGGAGTTATTATTCTCACATGAATAACCAAATGATTACAGAAGAGATGAAAGGGCTTGTTTGATATTTTCTCTTCAAGTGTCAATTTTAGACACATTTCAGAGCAGCTACATGGGAACATATTAATTTCTGTCCTCACATGAAGTGATAGGATTGGATGATTGCCTGGCTGGCTGGCTGGCTCACTCTGGGGTTGAAACAAAGAGGGTGGTTGTAAGACTGTCTATTTTTCCTGTGACATGTCAACCTTATCAGTCTGGCATGATGTACAATGTGAAATGTCTCTCCAGGCAATCGATGGTACATTGTAACAAGGGAAGTAGGAATAGAAAAAAAACTGGATGGAATTCCTCCCTTCTGCTCCAAAAGACAGAAATAAAGTTTGATGTTATAAAACCAGAGAAAAAGTACCCAGTCTGAAACAACACTATGGCTTGTTTTCAAATGTGATGAGAGAGCTTTTCGAACAACTTTAGATGACACTACTATTAAACTGATACGCCTTTGACTCAGAGGGGAGGGAATGTTCCAGAGTTTCCAGTGAGTGTGGGTTTTCTTCCTTTGTGAAAATGAGCTTATTGTAGACAGAGCTTATTCAGTCTTTACCTTGAAAGCGGAGACAATGTAGACTGTTGAGTGATTTAACTGAGAGTCAACACTGCTGCACAGTTTACCTTACAACCTCCAGCACAGTGTATGCTTTATGTGTGTTTATACTAAACAGACCTGTCACCCTTGCCCGCCAACCAAATATCTGCATGACCCCAGGAGTCAGAGGTGGTCAGAATAACAATAAACTCTAGCTGAATGCAACAATTACCAATTACTATTACTCATCAGATTTACTATTCACTATTACTTAACAAATCTGCTGATCTGATCACCTGGTATAGATTCAGCCACTTTAAATCACTTGACAAGGATCCATTCATAACATCATCCTCCTCCTCCTCATCATCATTCACATAACTGTGTTTCACATAAAATCTGTTTCACATCTATGGGTCTCAGACAAAAAAATCAGGCTCTGTTCCTAACTTGTCCCTTTTGTGTGTTTTTCATGCATGTGTGTGTGTGTGTGTGCAGCAGGATTCAGAGGACTCTGAGAAGTCCCAGGAGGAGGAGTCCCAAGTGAAGACAGAACCCCAGATAGCCTCGCCTTCCCTGCAGGCCAGTGGCGAGGGGCAGACCAGCGGCGATGAAGACGAGGAGCTACATCTGACAGTGAAGGAGGAGGTGACACACGATGGGTGTGGCCAGGAAAAGGATGTGCCATGCCGCTCGGCCCCATGGGATTCCGATTCCCACCAGCCAGTTCTATCAATCACAGAGGACGATGATGTATTTCCTGTTGTCACTCCTGAACCAGTCGACCACTCCCACCCAGCCAAGGACCTGTTGCAGAGAGAGCAGGCTGAGCTGGGAGGTTCCTGTACCCAGGGGAAGGGTGATCAGGCTGGGCTGGAGGACCAGTGCCATGTTGGTATGGTCCTCCCTACCTTGAAGCAGAGACCCCACCAGCCCTCCACAGTTTCAGCACCAGAACCCCCCTCAGAGAGAGCTGAGCTGCCCCCGAGAGAGGACTCCTGTTCCAGCTACAGCCCACATCTTTACCCCCACAGAGCCAACCCTGGCATCATGTCCCCACTGGCTAAGAAGAAGCTGCTGTCACAGGTCAGTGGGAGTGGACTGCCCAATCACAATCACTATGCTTCTTACGGTCCTCCCCCACCATTGATTAGCAAAGCCTTGGCCAATGGCAGCACAGAGGAGCCAGCTGGGCAGCCAGCCATGGGCTCCGCGGCGGATGTGGGGCTAATTCATCGTCCGTCAGTGATCCAGCATGCCCAGAGCTCCAAACCACGTGGGGGAGAGGAGAGAAGGGAGGGGCTGCAGAGGGACACAGTGGCAGCAGGGGAGACATACCCCTGCAGTGATCTACCCAAGCATCACCCACACCCCTACCCTCACCCCCAGCCTCAACCTCACCCTTACCCTTACCCCCACCCTCAGGCTCAGTCCCAGCCTCACTCCCACCACCACCATCCCTCAGCTGAACCCTACCTGTTGAGGGAGGAGGAGGACAGGGCTCCAGAGATGCCCAGGCCAGGCCAGACCCCCAGCTTCCTCAGTGACTTCTACTCCTCTCCACACCTCCACAGCCTGTACAGGCAGACTGAGCACCACCTCACCCAGGGACAGGCACAGGGCCATGGGGAGAGGGAGAGGCTGGGTGAGCTAGGGAGGTACCGAGAGGCCTGCTTACCCAGAGAGTGTGAGACCACTCCTGGATTCCCCCCAACCTCTCAGCCCCACCCCGACTCCACCTCTGCCGCTGTCGCCATAGGTTATGGTGCGCGCATGAGTCAGCAGGACAAGATGGTTCCCAGTAGCAACGGGGAGAAGACAACAGCGACATCAGAGGACCAACCCACAGACCTCAGTCTCCCTAAATTATCACCCCACAAACATTCTCACGCCCATTCCCACACGCACACTGTCCCCCACCACCACCATCCACACCAGCATCCCACAATGCATCAGGAGGTGAAGGCCCCCCTTCTATTCCAGACCAGCAGTCCTCAGGGTTCTGGTGGGGAGTACCACCCCCGTGCATGCAGGGTGCCCCCCATGACCATGACCCCCCCCACCCACACCCCCAGACAGGCACTGGCTGTAGACCCCAATCCCAGGCCCTCAGAGAGGGCCTCCAACGGCCGAGGAGGGGGGAGAGGAGGCGAGGACGCGAGTCTGGGCGGGGGCTACAAGGTGGACGAGCTGAGAGGGAGCAGTCGCTCCCCCATCCTGAACGCCAAGGTCAGCCCTCACAACGTGTGCACCGCCCGGCCCCTCAAGAGGACGCTGGAGGAGCTGGAGAACCACGCCCCCGAGAGGAAGATCCGAGCCGTCACGCCCATGCACTCCTCCTCCTCGTCCTCCTACTCCTCAGCCATGCCTAAGGATGAGCCCAGCACGCCCACTCCTCCGCTGAGAAAGGCTCGCTCTCCCGAGCTGGACAGTGACTTGATGGTGCTGAAACCTGGCGAGCCCATGCACACTCACGCCAACGTGCACATCAGCGGCTTTCTAGATGGACACAAGTTCCCGCTTCACTCCGCCCCCATCTTCCCTGGACTTTACCCAGGGGCCTTTGTGTCCCATGTCCAGGACATGTGTGACGGCCTGGGCTCCCACCTGCCCCACGGCTACCCCCCACACCCCTTGCAGTACTTGAAGAACCAAGCGGTGCTTTCTCCCATAGTGCCACCCTTTGCCATCCATTCCTTCATGATGCAGAGACAGCTATTGGCGCAGGCGGCCACCAGTCCCGCCCACATGTACCGCCACCCAATGGGAGCTTCGTATGGTGAGCTCCTGCATCATGGACTGTACCCCATGTCCGCCCTTAACCCCCAACCAGCTTTCAACCCCCCCCAGCTCTCTTCAGTACACCCCAGCACTAAACTCTCCTAAACATCACCCTCGCTCAAGGACACTCAGTACCCCAGCTCAAGTCTGCTAGTTCAGTCATCCACGCTGTCTGTACCCCACACTATATTTCATGATTATTCTACTCTGATAGGAACACACTTATTTCTCCCAGACAAGCATAAAGTGACACACAATTGTAAACAGAGACAGTGGAAGCCAATGCTTGATTCTGGGGACAATCTTAGCTGATTTGCCACTTGTGTTTACGATTTGCACATTTCTTTATTTTTTACAGAGGTGATTGTCTTTTGTTTTCATAGCGCCATGGTAGGCCTCAGAACGTTAGTACTGCCTGCTTGGCCTGGCCTGGCCTGGCCTGGCCTGGCCCGGCCCAGGCCTGGCCTAGAATGATCCGGTCTGGTCTGAACCACTCTTTTCTGGCCTAGATCTTCAGCCCTCACTGCTGGGTGGCCAAAGGAATGAATGAAACCTGGTGTGTGACAAATCAATGCAATGTAACATGCAATGTTAAAGTCAATGTCAATAAAATGTCTCTCTTTGGAAACACTATGACAGTACATAGACACAAAGAGCACTGTATGGTGACCAGCTGTTATTATCTACTGTCAGATGAAAATGTATTTCCTATAAGATTAATTATTTTATGCATTAGTTTACTTTCTATGTGTGCTAGCTAGTTAGCATATTTCATACCCTACCGAGGTTTTATTAGTGAGTTGAACGCAGCATTTCCTGGAACCATGATGTACTGTAGTTACATGTAAATACAATGAAAGTACTCCTTCATGCAAGGGATTTTTAGAGATTAAATTAGTTTTTTTTACACATTTCCTGCTCTCTCAATCTCTTTTTCTCTCGCTCTATTTCTCTTTCTTTTCTCACATCCCTCACCAAGAGCTTGGCTCCTTCACATTCCATCTCCTCCTTGTGGAATGTGTTGCAGTGGTAGGGCTGAGGCACTTGTACATATGAACAACAGCAACTGTCATCATTCTTACTACAGATCACTCTGTATCATAGTCACTGGCTACTGTAAACCCTTACTGCTCCCGGCTGCATATGAGGGATGGATGACGAAGACCAGGAGGAGAAGGAAGGTGTTATGTCAAGGACTACTTTGGAATCAGAATGGACCAGTTTAAGTCTGTAGTTGTTTGTTATCCACTTTCAACTCAGAGGACCTTTCAGGAGATACGCCGTAGGTTGAAGAAGCGGGACATGGTAAAGCCGTAGGAGCACTTAGTTAAGCACACCAACCAGCTTGCCAGGTCCACTGAAAGTTTCAAAGCTGGTTCTGGATAGTATGAAACATCTGAAAGCTGGACTTTGCGATTACAGCAATCAGTGAAAATTCTTTCTTTTTTTGTGTAAATGATGTTAAGCATTCAGAAAGTATGATTGTCAGCAGATTGGATAAGTCTAGTGTTTCTCATTTGCACAAAAGATTTAGAAGAAAAACCAAGGACCTTATTGAATCATACCTTGGATCTAGGTTTATTTGACTGTTCACAAACAACATTCATGTTAGGCAGATGTCACCCAATGTTATTAATTACAATATGAAACAAAACCACGAGAGAATTCCACCAACCTTCAGAAATCTTGACAGCGTGTTTGATTGAATAGAGTTGGCTCTATGGAAGAAAGACAATCTTATGTTGCGGTTTTCAAATGAGCCAGATCAGAGGTGAGACTGTAAAGATAAAGTTTGAGATCAGTGTTGTATCTTCTCCAGCTCAGTGTTGGAGTCACACTCAAGGTTGCTATGTAACGTTTTATAAAAAGAGTAATAAACTGTTTTATAACATAAGTGAAGTAGTCTTCCTTTTCATTTTTCTCTGGAGAGGCTCATATCTCAGCCAAAAAAGCCTCCATAATTATACGAAAGGATGACGAGAGATTATCCTAATTTCAGAAGCATCCCACACCTCTTCATTACACAACACATGTAGGTCTGTTAGAAATACTAAGCAGCTCTTGTCTGCTTGAATACAGTAAAGTACAGTACAATCTTTGCACTTTGCCTGCCCCTCCAGCTCCTCCACTGAGGGACACATCTGGTAGTGTTTACCATGTTCATTATGATAGTAATGAGTGCTGGGAATGTCCTGGCTCGAGTGATTGGGCTGTTTGTCAGGACAGATTAGACAACCTCTTTCAGAGGGAGCCTGTCTGTCAATGCCAGCTGCACACACAGGTCAGAGGTCAGATCTCTTCTGCTCAGACACAGCTAATAGAGAAGCTGCAATGGGACAACGGTGTGTTCGTTCACAGAACCCTGTTCTGCATCAAGAAACACTCGCCCTCCAAACTGTAGCCGTCTTTGTTTCACTGTGCAGCGGTTTGGAAAATCAAGTATTTAGAAATAGTATTTGATCCAGGTCTGCAGAAGGATTGGTTTCAGCTGGATGGCATCATTATAGAAGTTTCCAGAATCAGAGTCTTTAAGACCTCTGTGCCTGTTACATACAATCATAACCCACTTGTTTATAAGAGACGGACAGCCATTACATTGTTGATACGTACATGTTTTGAGGTTAGTTTTGTTGATCTGGAATTAGTACAATTGATACATTTTTATGCAGACCTCCCACATGGATAAAGACATGTTTATTCACATTACAGTACTACAACAGAAGTGATACGTGGTGTTAATGTCTCCAGTGGTGTGTGGGAGATGGAGAAGTGTTTTTCTCTAACTGAAGAAGTTCACATCCTCTGAGTGACTCAGAAACTATTTCTGTTCCTGACACCCATGAGTGCTGCTGTTTCCATGTTTTTCAAGCACTCTCATTATGGAGGTACTGCAGTCTTGCCTGAATTCATTTCGCTGTATGTATGATCAAATTGTATTTCTATCTCTGGTTATTTGAGAAACAAGGTTACGTTTGCTGAGAGCAGTCAGCGTGGTATTAAAATGCCATGTTGAGTGTTATTTATATGAAAATGTCATCATATCACTGATGGATAATGTTCCTTGAACAATATGCTATTATTACTGACTAAAAGAGCAAATAATAATAAATTGCATTGCCTGTCATCAGCCTATTGAAAGTTCTACATGTAAAAAAATATAAACACTGTTTTATTTAGCCTCCTCAGAGTATTGACAGGAATTCTCCTGAAAATGCCTGGCAGCCATGTAAAAAATCTATTGAGCTGAAAATCCATTTAAAATGATTCATGGTATCTAAGTGAGGGAACAGGGGGCAGAGAGAGAAGAGTACGGGTGGAGGAGGATGGGGGGGATTAGATGGAAGGAAAAAGAGAGGCAGAGAGATGGAAAGAGAGAAATAAAGGAAGGGATTCAGGAAAGGAGAGGCAGAGAGAGAGAAATGGGAAAAGACAAGGAGAAGAAAAGAATGAAAGAAAAAGCCTTGAAACGCCTCAAAAAGAGCCGTTTGTGCGTCTTCTTTCTGATTGTAGGGAGTCAGATGGCTGAGCGGTTAGGGAATCGGGCTAGTAATTTGAAGGTTGCCAGTTCGATGTGATGTTGTGTCCTTGGGCAAGGCACTTCACCCTACTTGCCTCGGGGGGAATGTCCCTGTACTTACTGTAAGTCGCTCTGGATAAGAGCGTCTGCTAAATGACTCAATGTAAATGATTGTAATATCCTTCTTTTCACAGGTGCCACAGTAATTGTTCAGCTTATCAGTGCCTTCAGGTCGACGACAGAAACATTAAACCTCTCTTGTTCAGAACCACCTGAGCGGTTTTTAAAACTGGAGCAGCACAGGGGGCTCAGCAACAGCAGTCAGCAGTAGCACGGCAACAACGTCTCGTTTGAAGACACATTGCATTCAACATCCACTCCTCACATGCCCCTCTCTCTCTTTGCATTTCCTTCCAACTACCTCCACTCTTAGTTCCCTCCATCCCTCGCTTCATTAATCGCCACTCTTTAAAACATTTAAAAAGATCAAATACATGACAGAGAAATGTGTTGCAGCTGGACCATGCAAATCATGTCAAACTTGAGTACTACCCCCCTTACTGGCCATGCAGAGGTATTACCACTACTAGGTATTTACAACACTGACGTCATGAAACTCATCCAAATCCCAGGCAGAGAAACTTGATTCTTGTCTGAGTCGATGATTTTATATTACTGTACTCAACATGGTTAGTTATGACGTCCTAAAGTTCTGCCATCTTGCCTTGTGGCTCAGTCCTTCTGAGAAACCCCCTGGAGGATGCATGTCTGGTCTAGTGTGAATAGTGAACCTCCAAGGACACTTCTGAGAGAGCAGAGAGGTTTGGATTGGTTTAAATACAGCTGACACTTAATCACTCCACACTATCCATCCCTTAGATGGATACTGCCCCCACATGGCTGTGCAGCTGTTGGTATTTTCCTCATCCTCACAAATACATAAACAAAGAGCAGAAAAGATGCCAGTGGGGAGGAAGACATCGTAAGACCAGGCTGCTCGCTGAGGACTAAGTTAGTGGGATGTGTACAGCTGACTGCCAGTGCTGCTTTAGGAGCTGTGTGCTGCTGAAATATTCATCCTGTCAAAGAGAAGCTGCTGCTGCTGTTGCCAGACCCACTGAACTTGGGACGAGGTCAAAGTCAGCTCCAGCTCTCGTTCACAGGTGTACACAAACTGTATTGTACAGTAAACACAAACCAAGACATGACTTCTCCTTCTTTAGTTCTTTCTCTCTCTCTCTCTCTCTCTCTCTCTCTCTCTCTCTCTCTCGCTCTCTCTCTGTCTGTCTCTCTCTCTCTCGCTCTCTGTCTGTCTCTCTCTATCTCCCTCTCTCTCTCTCTCTCTCTCTCTCTCTCTCTCTCTCTCGCTCTCTCTCTGTCTGTCTCTCTCTCGCTCTCTGTCTGTCTCTCTCTCCCTCTCTCTCTCTCTCTCTCTCTCTCTCTCTCTCTCTCTCTCTCTCTCTCTCTTTCTCTCTCTCACTGCCTTGTAAAGTCTCCTGGGTGTTTGCATCACTCTCGTCTCATCTTTATAGGGCTGTACTTTACACTGTACTATACACTGTACTGTACGAACACAGGAGGGGTGCAGAGGGACACTAACCTCAATCTTGACAGCTGTCAGTGTTGCCATGCATAATCTGGACACACAGGACCGGTGTCTGTGTGTGTCTGTGTGTGTGGGTATATGTGTGTGTGTGTGGACAGAATAGCAGTAGGCAGATTAGAGGACAAAGACAGTTTGTGGCGGGATGTGTGTCAGTAATGTAGTTGAAGAAGATGGATGTAGTAGTAGTGGTAGTAGGTTTTTATTTGTCGTTCAACCATATAAAGTTAGTACAATACGCAGCAAGAAGAAACGCTCCCCCAGGACCATGGTGCTACATAAAAGCAACGTGGGACAAACAAAGACGAACTAAGACCTACACATTACTACAATCCTATATAAAGTGCATACATTCCTATATAAAGTGCATACATTCCGATATAAAGTGCAAGTACATTTCTACTGAAGACAGGAAAATATTTAATATATTATATATATATATATATTGAATGCAATTTAGTCCAACTCTGACGTTGGATAGTGGCTCATTCAGATATAGAATCCACTGGAAAGGTGGCATGAATCAATTTGCAAAAAGCAAATTCCTTGTCTGTGCAAACCTTCATGGCGAATAAATCCCTTTCTGATTCTGATTCTGATTCTGATTCTGAATTTGATTACTTACCGACGTTTGACATTATATAACACACACATACTGTACACAGACACACATACATACACACGCGCATTAGGATGCACAATTACAAACACACATAAAAACTTCTCAACTCTAACTTAAATCTAACCACAGATCGAGTTCCCCCGGAATTTCAGAAAAAATGTGCTCATGCCATTTACTGATGTTTGCATGCTTTATACAGTATGGAGAGTCTGGAGGAATGCTGAAGAGAATACATGAGCAGAGGCTAGAATGGCTTCTATACAGAACCGCCCAGGACATCTGGAAACACTTTACTGACTAAATGAGAATACAAATGGGGTGTATGGGACATGGTGAATATAGGCAGAGCTTCTCTCCTGCAGTGTGTATGTGTGTGGGTGTGTGTGTTTGTTTGTGTGCGTGTGTGATATATGCCTTTACATGAAAGCCGCCTGGTACCAGTAGGTTCTCTCCAATAACGAGGGACTGATCTTACTCCGATAAAGGGATGTTTTCATTTTTCTCTTACAAGATACAATAAGTCTCTCTGAGTCCATATCTCCATTTGAATCTCTGTTCACATGATTATGGTTCAGTAAGTTTTTTCCATAGAGTTCATTTGTCTGCCTGTGTCACCAAGCCAAACAACAACACAAAGAAACATATGGGCTTGATTACAGCATAGATGAGTCAGAATTTGAAGGACATGGTTTATATTGGGGAATGTGCAATAAAGGCATTGTGACCTTATATCTGAAGGGGGAACATGAATCATTTTGGGTAAAATGAATGTTATGATTCACAGCTCCAGTGCTGTGGCGCTCAAGCACACCCTTTTCAACAACACACACCCCACATTTTAAGTGTTATGAGTTGACATTACAGTAAAAGGCATCAAAAACACATTCACCTCTTTGTATTAAAGTACATTTTCACTATAGTTTATATGTATAATGATGTCATGTCGATAACAAATATACATACACACCAGCATCCATACTAGTGGACTGTACATGCTGACATATTTTCAAGTGTGTTTCTATCTTTCTCCACAAGAAAGGGTTCTTTCTTCTGGTCCCAGGCCTGGTATTTCAATCTAATTTGGCTCCTGTCAGCAAGGCCTGCAGTATAATTCCGTATGTAGACCCAAAAAGGCCACTGGCTTGGGCAAGTCACAAACCATCCGACTTTTTTGTATTTTTTTATTCCTGTTTTCAATGAAAAATGAACTGCAGTCATTTTCTTTTTACTGTTTTGCTTTAAAACCATACGTTAGTTTATCCAACCCTATACCCAAACTCTGAGGTGGAACCAGGGCTATGAAATATTTTTATATAATTACTATTATTAGTGTGATATTTGGCATTGGAGCACGGTCTATACAGTATTTCTTGGAGCTGTTGTACTTTGGGGTCTGGTAAAGTCAAACAGCCAAAAACACTAAGCTGTTATTAGTTATGCACGTAGCCTTTTTACATGGCCCTCTGGTTGCCAGAATGTTACAGTAGATATTCACCCAATGGGTCCAGGAGAAATTAAATGGTTCTCCATTTGTACATACTGAGTTGATCAGTTCTGACATATTGTGTGTGTGTGTGTGTGTGTGTGTGAACAGAGTTCTGAGTCATGTCATCGTGTCTCCTTCAGACTATTCATGAGCAGAGGAACAGCACTTAAAGGGTTTTCCCACACACCACAAAGACCCAGTTCATCAACTCTGCCTCTCATTTAGAGAAGAAAAGACTTACAGTAAAGGTACATCATCTCTCTCACTCTATGTCTCTCTGTCTCTCACACCCTCCACTCGTTCTCTCTTCCTCTCCCTTTCCCTCCCTCTCTCTTTTCTCCCTTTCTCTTTCTCACCCAAGGCTGACCTAAGAGGGTTACTTTCAAAGATACGTTTTTTTTTTTACAGACCGGGAGAGAGCAGCTTCAGTCACATCTTTGATTGTGTCTTCTGACAGTTAAGGGACTTGAGTGGAGAAAAAGCCTCTTGTCCTCATTTTGATTCAACAGCACTGGCATTGAGCAGAGCCGGCTGGAAATGTCATGACTTAATGGAAGCGTTTGTTATTGCAGCTCTTTCATATGATGTCTGGCAGGAGATCTGAAAGCTTCGACAGGGAACACATCTGAGACTGGGCATTTCAGCAGACTTTTTACAAACGAGTCTTGCTCTAAACTCTGAGTCCTTCTCTTCCCTTCTCTTTCAGAATGTCAGTTGAGCACCTGGCTACTACCCCACAGCCTTGGAGAAAGACATGTAAAGAGAAAGACCCAGAGACAGAGAGAGAGAGAGAGAGAGAGAGAGAGAGAGAGAGAGAGAGAGAGAGAGAGAGAGAGAGAGAGAGAGAGATGGAGAGAAAGAGAGAGAGAGAGAGAGAGAGAGAGAGAGAGAGTGAGAGAGAGAGAGAGAGAGAGAGAGAGAGAGAGAGAGAGAGAGAGAGAGAGAGAGAGAGAGAGAGAGAGAGAGAGAGAGAGAGAAAGAAAGAGAGGATCAAATTGTACTGTACGGATGTTCACCTTTTAAACTTACATGCACCGTTTGTGAGTGTTTCTGGATAGTGTTTGCTAAATGCCTTATCTATACTATAGACTGGCTTCAGCACCATGCAAAATAATGTTTTGGCCATTGCCCATGCGAAGGAGAGATTGAACTGTTATTGTAATCGACCATTAGATGTCCCTCTTGCTATGGGATTACAGTGTGGAGATGGGTTGACCAGGGGGCCATATTTAGCCGCTGCTCATACTGTATCTGGCAATAATCATCTTCAAATTTCCTTTCAATGACAACTTTGATAATGTCCTAACATCAAACAGTCAGTGAAACCATTACATTTTTCAGTCCTATTGAACACATCTAGTTTTGCAATGTGCTATTATTACTGTAAGGTCTGCGCTGTGAAATGTAACAGCTCTGATTCATATTCAGCAAACAGATTTTTTATTTTCTGCAGTGCCTTTTCATTTTCCACAGCATCATCCGTGATTATTTGCGTGTGTATGTTTCACAACTGACCCTATTTTCCTGACCTCAGGTGCAGTGCTGCCATTGATTCACAAGATGGCGCCACCAGACAATCATCCAGGATTGAAACTAGTGTGGGAGCTATTTGGTCAGTTGCAAACTCTCATCTGGGCTGTGACACGTTTATTGGGAAAAGCTGTCCTCTGTGTTGTTGAAGTGGAATGTGTGAAGTTTTCTTTCCTCAGAAAAACCCTGAAAGCTTTCGAGAAGAGAGAAGCAGATTTTGGAAGAGAGGAGAGAGGAACAGGATGAACGATCAAATAGAGAGAAGGTGAGAGTAGTACAAAGTAAAAAAGTGTAGAGGAGAGACGAATAGAGAGGAGTAGAGATGGGAGGGAGAAGGCAGTAAAGGAAAGGGAAGGAAAGGAAAGTGGAAAAGAGAGGCAAGAGCAAGCTTGCTTTTTTGTGAAGAGCCTCTCTGATAATAGACAATAATTATCTCAGGTTTATGTTGCTATGGAGATGTACGCATGAGGGCAGGTGGATTTTTGTCAGTGAACCGTCTGACCAGGAAATGGGTATCAAGAGGACCAGTTTCAGGGAGCCTACCATCCGAGAGGGACAATCATACAGCTTCTTCATACTGTCCCAACTCTAAGAAGGCTCATCCAGAAGGCTTTTTACACTTAGGTGATAATGCTGACAGCCAAAAGAGACAAGGTTCTATTCAGTGTTTGATGTTGAGGAGAGGAGAGGCAAGGAAAGGAGAGGCGAGGGTAGGCGAGGAGAGGAGAGTCTTAATACAACTTTGGCTATAAGCTGACTCAACTCTTGATGAAACAAAACAACTCTTTCCACAGCATTCTTAGGAAATGGAATCCTGTTTTCTCCCAACAGTCAAAGATCTTGCCTCTTCCGACTCATCCTGAAACTGCCTGCATGTGCATGACCACACGTGCATGAGCGTGGGTGCATTTCTGCATCAGTGTGTATGTGTGTGTGGCAAGGGAGGGAGGGGGGTAACCCATAAAAGAGATCTGAGAGAGAAGTATGAAAGGTTCAAAAGATATTAACAGTTCTATATTGTTTTATAAATGTAGTCCTACTTTTTAAGTGTATGAATCTCCCACCCACACAATATCAAAAGGAACTGACACATATCTCACAAACCACACTTTTTGATGCTACTCTAGATCTAATTAATCTAACAATGTCTGTAAAGATAACAGTTCAGCACTTTGTCTACAATATGATTCAGGATTCAAGTCCCGTGGTTTGATACAGACTTTTCCCATGAAGTACATGTGAAAACATCACATTTTGGACTGAATGTGCAGCTACTGTAACAGTAAAACCCCTCCTGGACATGTCTCTTCAGTCTTACAGAGAACCAGACTCTGTATGTTGATATCTCAGGTCTTAAGGTGTGTGTGATGCTGTTACAGTAAGTTGACTTCAGCAAGCAAGACATATCTGTCTGTTGAAGGTTGAAACTTCTACAAAGATGGTCTTTTCTGTCAGTCCATTAAAAAAAGATTGATGTTATTGTGTGTATTTGTTATGTTTAGGACATCTGTTGGAGCTGGCCAATATAAATCACCAATGTCAACATCAACAATTACTAATGTTTTGAATGGTGAGAACTAGAGTGGATGGAGGGATGAACGGGAGGTCTGGAGCGGTCAGCTTGTCCTAAACTATCATAAATCCACCATGAGAGAGGGAGAGAGAGAGAGAGAGAGAGAGAGAGAGAGAGAGAGAGAGAGAGAGAGAGAGAGAGAGAGAGAGAGAGAGAGAGAGAGAGGGGAAGGGCTGTTTGTCTCTGTGGCTTTCTGTGTAAAAGAGGTCATCTCTGTGGCTTTCCGGGTAAAAGAGGTCTGTAGCTAAGCAAAGGACCACACATCTAAAGAGATAAAGGGAGAGAGAGAGACACATAAAGAATGAGAAAGAACGAGACAGGGAGAGACAGAAAGAGGGAAACAGGCAGCATGGATGCTGGTTAAAACCACTTTGTTTTCAGTTTTTGTTTTGTTTATAGTGTGTTCAACTCTGTGATCAACATTTGAGAGCGAGTGCACTTTTCCCGCACACAGATTTCCTGACATGTGATTTCCAGATCACAGCATAATCATCAGCTGATTATGAATAATGCATTTTCCATTCTTTTGTTTTCAGATTTATTCTTAAACATATACTGTAAGTAAAGTGCAAGTCCCTGAGAGGCACACAAACACAATACCGTGTACATTGATGGCCTGAGGTAGCAAGCTAGCAATACCTATATACAACACCTCACACTCTCTCATTATCCCTCTCTCTCTCCCTCTCTCTTTCTCAAGCTCCAGTTTTCAGACGTGTGGGTTTGCTTCCACCTCAGGAAGTAATGGAATACTAACTACTACTCTGGACCCTCTCCTGCCTTCCGGTGTCATCACTCACCACCTCAGAAGACCACACCTGTCTGCACGTGGGCACTGCTGGGTCGCAGGGCGCTCTTCAACTGCAGGTCACCCTGTGTGTCGGATCAGCAGCAGGATCTCTCACATTACGAGATGTTTGCCCTGAGATTTAAAAGATATGTTTCTGGTCATTTTCATAGTTGTTTATGTAGTTGTCACTTTGAAGGTCCCCACTCGAATTGACTTTTTGTCCTTTGAAAAAAGGTGCAAACAATGGTGCATGTGTTAACTCATGCACGTGAGAGTGTGTGAATGTGAATGTCCATGTGTGTGTGTGTGTGTGTATGTGTGTGTGCGTATGTGTGTATGTGTGTATGTGTGTGTGTGTGTAACGTAAGTGAGGTTTAAATCAACAGTGTGGGAACAATGCTAGTGTAAATAAACAATCTGACAGATACACAGGCAGGCAGGCTTCCTCTCCTCCCTGTCCCAGCTAACCCTGGAGACTGACCTGGGATCAGATCTAGAATCCCGGAGCACTTCAACAGTGATTCCCCATCTCACCCTGCGGAATGACCTCGGTTCAGATCTAGACAAGCTCAGCAACCTAGTCCCCCATCTCTCTCTAAGGCCTGGCCTGGGAGTGTGAACGTTTTTGTGTGTGGCTCATCCAGCACAGGCCTAGCGCATGCTGTGTGGGCTCCTGTGACCTACCCTCTCTGAAGTTCAGTGCGTAGGAACAACGGAGGGAAGGCAGTCTTGTGAGATCTGGTATCAATCTGTACACTTTGTCTTACAGTACAGCTGGCCTCTGGCTAGACAAGTATCACTGGTATTAAGCATTAGGTTTCTATAGAGAATAAAAATCTTGACAAAGCCATAACATTTATCAGTCTTGACTTTCATTAAATATCATTGTCATGGTCCCACTCATCATCCATGTTCTACCGTTTTGATACACTTTCTTTGTTCAGTTTTCTTCAGGACAGGAAGTGGAAAGTCAACTGTTCATCAAGCTCAAAGTGCTGAGTGAAATTTGAGTATACTCTCACCCATCCACTTCCGCTGTATAGAATTGTATCTTTATGCATCAACGTCAACCAAGGTTTTGCAAAGAAATTGTAGTCCACAGGTGGACTATTTTCCAGTTGATTGCATTTAGTCTACGTAAGTAAGTTCCAGTTCTTTGTAATAATCCATTACATTGCAGTTAGGTTGGGTCAGACACACAGAACTTTGTACATAAAAGGGGTTGTGTTTTCTGCCAAGTTTGACCATACTTGACAAGCATCCAACAGATGCTTTCTGAGATGATGAACGCCTAAGGAAAACAGAAGTGCATTCTTTTTTACAAATAACTACAACTTGTTTTTGAATCTGTTTAAATGCATCTCAGTTGATACAAGTAAAAGGTGATATATTTGGAGGACAAACAAAAAGGAAACATGTGAGACGTGAAAGCTGCCTGCCGTCCTCTGGATTCTTCCTCAGATGTGGAAACAGTGTGAAAAGAGTCACATTGTTGTACTGTAGGACTGTTGCCAAGTATTTCTGGGTCTTTGGGGAATAAGAGCATGTGTGCACATAAAACAAGAACAGTTTCCTGCATATGCCCTGTGGACTGACTGACTGAGTAACTGACTGACTGACTGACTAATTGGCCGGACAGCTGACTGGCTGGTTGGCCAGCTGTTTGGCTTGTTGGCGGGTCGGCTGACTGGGTGGCTGGCTGGTGGGCTGGTTGGCTGGTGGGCTGGTTGGCTTGCTGGCTGACTGGCTGGTTGGCTGACTGGTTGGCTGACTGGTTGTCTGTTTGTCTGTCTATCTGTCTGTCTGGCTGGTTGGCCAGCTGTTTGGCTTGTTGGCTGACTGGCTGGTGGGCTGGTTGGCTGGTGGGTTGGTTGGCTTGCTGGCTGACTGGCTGGTTGGCTGGTTGGTTGGCTGACTGGCTGGCTGGGTGGCCAGCTGTTTGGCTTGTTGGCTGATTGGCTGACTGGCTGGTTGGTTGGTGGGTTGGTTGGCTTGCTGGCTGACTGACTGGCTGGTTGGCTGACTGGTTGGCTGGTTGGTTGGCCGACTGTCTGTCTGTCTGTCTGTCTGTCTGGCTGGTTGGTTGGCTGGTCGGCTGGTTGGTTGGCTGGCTGGCCAGCTGCACACAACCACCACAAACTAAATCAGACACTTTTCAAAATTAATCTTATTAAAAACTGCTACCTTTTGAACAATGGACATGATATTGACTATAATCCAGTTTTCAATTTACTCTCCGAGTCATCAGTTATTCTTCACCTAATGTGATGTGAGATGTATCATAATGTCAGTCATATGATTACTTAAACCATTCCTACAGTTAAATTTGTGAGTCTTCTGTTTCCTGAAAATCAGTGTTCCCTAAGAGAACATGAATGTGTCACAACGCATCCTGTGAAAGGAAGCTGGCTCACAGCAGCTCATTCAAGACTGGAGAGAACACAAGAGGAGACCTTCTGGGAAAAATCAAACTGTTTTGTCACGGAAAAGAAAGTCTGCCCCCGTATCCCATCACACTCACACACACACACATTTTGAACAAAAAAAGATTACCGAAACGCACATGCACACGCACAAACACACACATACACCGCCATCTACGAAGTGACAGGAGCTGAGCAGATGAATTGGGCCACTTTCACCACTGTGTCAGTGTGGTGGAATGATCAGTCATCTGAGGATGGACCTTTATTACCAGAGAGAGGAACAGAGATGGAGAGAAAGGGGGAGAGAGAGAGAGTCATAGTGAGAGATGGAGAGAGGAAGAGAGAGAGAGTTGAAAAGGATTTCCAACTTCTTGATGTTGCGCATCGTTGCGTCTGGCTGCAGGTTTAGACCAATCGATGAACAAGCGGCAAGTCATTTCTAACTGTCGCAATGGCTATTTTGTTGAATGAAACTAGTCTGTCAATCGAAGAAGCAAAAACAAGTGTTTTACTCAATATCTACCTCGATACCTGTTTTTCAAAAACAATAATCAGCCTGTCATCGAGAGTTATCCACAAGGTCATGCTCCAGGACCAGCACAACACAACATACTAGCCACTACTATAGCTGTCATTTGCATGCAAATGTTGTCAGTCTTCTTGGTTGAGCATATGCTATAAACTATTTTTGTCTCAGTGGACCAAAAATATATCTGTTGACCCCCAAAAAACATTGGTTTTCATCTGGTGCTTTGTGAAGTCAAGAGGTTTTTGTCTGTTGTCGTATCATGGTGACTGTGCCCTTTAGTTTCCAAGGGCAATTCTCTTCTTGACTAAACTAAGTGAGCATCACCTTCCTTTTTCCTCTGATTTTGTTATCTTTTCTCCATTACTCAATATTGAAAAGCTTGATTTCCAGAGTGAGGTTATGTTTAACTTATAAAGACCAGGGCCCACGCTTACCCATGAGTCCACTCAGGTTTCACATCTCTGTTTGAAAGGGCAACGGGATTCCCCCCCCTCCCGCCCTACCCCCCCAATCATTCTCTTCCCCAATGTCTTGATATTGCTGGTCTTTGTTGATCTTTTCTTTATTTGCTATCTCATGTCATGCATGTGGTTTTGTAAGAAATGAGTAGGAGGGATTGCAAAATTATCCCTAACTACCCTAAAACTTTAACACTGTGTTAGCCAGAACATAAGGGATGTTTGAACATGTATCACAGATGGCTGTGTGTGTGTGTCATCATGGAGGTGGTTTGTATATATAGAATTTTCCAATACATGTAGATGACAATGAACCAATTTGACCTATCCAGTCAATATGAATAATGAATGCATGTAATCAATATAGACCTAAATAACAGGGTTGTTGATGTAATTTAAAACATACAACTCAAACTACTTTACACATGAACACGTTACACATACAGCATTAGAATGAGGTTTCCATGAGAGGGGCAACCCCTACATGTATATTGCTAGGTCATCAGTCTCGACTGATTCATCATCAGTCATCTACACCTAGATGTCAATAATGGCAGCTTGTTTGATCTATTGAACCTTGCTTCTTTACACAGCTTCTCAAGTAGATTATAGATAATGTATTAATGTATTCCTGGTTTGTCCGAGGATGTATCCCTTTTCTGCATGTGTTATTCTGTGAGGGTAATGAGGACAGGATGTGATTCAGCTTCTCCGAGCTGTCTCTTTCTCTTCTGTCTTTGTCCTGTTAGTTGGTATTCACACACACCGACCGCTCTTTCACTGAACGACCAGAACAAAGCGGAGGTGTAGATGGGATCAGCGTTGAAAGAAGGCAAGAAGATTTACTTCCTGCGAGACAGTCACGATCCATGCACTTTCCTGAAACACGGGTACACACGCCCATATTTACTGTACAGACACATGTTATTTTGCTCACATGCACACACAGTGCACGCTACAAATATACTCTCAGTTACTTACTCATGTTCCCACTCACTGATTCATACATACACACACACACACACATAACTCCAGCTTTGAATTGTCCTATCAGAGAGTAGGAAGGACAGCTTCCATCAAGACATCACCACCAGATGTCCTCTACCTCCCTTCCTCTCATTCTTCCTTTTTCCATCCCTTCCTCTCTTTCACCCTTCCTCTCCCTCTCCTCCTCCCTCATGCCCCAGCCGCTCCACACCTAGGATATGAATGCATAGGGGAAATGCTAGGAATGCTTACCCATACCAGGGAGGAACTGGAGACCGCCAGACACCTCCAGTGATGGGCGGCCCACAAAGGAGGCAGAGTGTCTCCCGTCAGCATCAGCCATCTCTGGGTGTCAAGGCCTGTCAGGCCTCCGTCGAGGGCCAGCGCGCCCCACCAGACGTGAGCCGCCAGTGGGATGAGGTCCCTCATAAGAGGGGCGCCATCTCAATCTTGGTTGGGGACAAAGCCCGGGAGACAGGACGCGGGTGATCAGTCTCCATTATGGGGACAGGGTTTTCTCCCACATTAGCCACTCCGTGGAGCTCACCTCGGGCTCCAAAGGAGACGCTGTCTCGTACATCATTTCAACACTAAAGGTTGAAGGCCCCCTGGTTAGGAGAGGGGGGTCTTCCTGCCTCCCTGCCCTCCCCTCACTCCACCTACCCCACACCACCCCCTCCCCTCCCTCCAGCTACCCCCTCCCCCCCATTTTTGCCTACCCTTCTGTACCAATCCCCCGGTCTCCCCCACCCAAGACCTTCTTGTCTGTCCACCTTGACAGGGCCAGACCCACAGCCCCCAGCTAGACGACAAGGGGGACATTAGCATGGCAATGGGGACCTTCACTGTCACTGAGCACACTCTAACTATACCTCCCCCCAGCCACCCTTTGCTCCTCTTCTCCTTCCTAACACTCTGTAAGAGGACTAACAAGCTACATGTTACATTGGGTTGTTATCAGTAACTTCTCATGCTCAAACTATTGCTAACAGATTTTGGGATTCATCCACTAAATCTAAATAATCGGTTAATCTGAGTTTTCAAATCACTTTATTTAGACACTGAATAGAAAGAAGCATATGGTCAGCATCTTCACACATACAGACCATCACTCAGCCTCACTGAACTAAACTTAAATGTTTGCATTGCGGATAAACACTTCAACATGTGTGTTTACTAGTGTATGTAAATGGATGCTGATGCCATTCAAGCATCATTCTATTGTAGACACACGTTCTATTCTACAGACAGACACGTGGGTCTCGGATAGAGACGTCATCATGGCGTAAAATATGCATCTCTTGCCGGCTCTAAGTGACTACATGAAAGACACAGAAATCCTGGATGGAAAATCAATGCAGCAATTAACTACTACAAGTATCTCTATTATTGCATCCATTTTAGTGAGTAATACCTTTCAGTGGCTGGTTGCTTTCCATCATTCTAGCAATGAGACCTGTTCTCGTAAGGGCAAGGCACCTATAAAACTGTGAGTTTGAATGTCCAAAGATATTTTTATATCATTCATCAGTTTCTTTCAACAAATCATCGTAACAGCAGATATGATGTATGTAGTCGTTCTGCCACCCCAAAAAAACATTCAGACAACTGTGCCCCAGAATGAATGTTGTTTATTGGCTGTGACAAGACAACTACTGTATCACTGACCCACCACTGTCAGCCTCACGGTGTTCTAAAGCAGTGGTGGAAAACACTTTTTAAATTTTCTCTATCATCCTTCCTCATCTCTGATACCTGAAAGGACGGTTCGGGTTGGTAGGTCAGGCGTGAAAGACACAGCTTCATATGGTCCACATGATAGATGGGATGTTAACATTGTTGTCAACCTGTTGCCCAAAAACCCACAGCCTTTGAGAACAACTTCATCTGGAAGTAATGAGACCAATTGAAGTGCTGGAGTAGCTATCCATCCTCTGAACTGGCTCTCAGTTGCTAGTATAATCCATCTCCTCTTGAACTGTAAAATCACAATAAACTTTCTAAGACTTAATGATGTAAACTTTGACGGACCAACTGTTACTTCTTTCTCTGCTGTGTCCAAAAACAACCTCTCACTTAAGGACTACTTACAGACTTAAGGATGTGTCACTGCGTCACTGAATTTGCAATTGTTATGTAATTACATTGTAGCTGATTTACTTCCTTGAGTCCCCATGACGGGTGTCCTGTCTCTCTTGCAAGAAGTATGCAAGGAGAGAGAATCCACATACACAGCATATTATTTCATGCAGGCTGGTATCTGCTTGGCTTGACCTTTAGCAGTGCAAACCATAATATGTATTACATTTGATACAACTGTAAACTGAGTTAAAATAGTATCTTTCAATCTATTATTAAAACATTGTTGTTGAACAGCGTCCCCCTACTTCAAAGAATTCATCTCACCCCATAACCTCTCCCACCCCGTCACGCACAGTAACTGTTTCCTCCTTCACACCTGCAGATCACCTGGTGTCGATGGGGTACCAGGCCTTCTGCTCCGCCCCTCAACTGTGGAACTATCTGCCTCTTTAAGAAGGCTTAGATTCTCAAATACTTACATATACTATCTGTGCACATTTAATGACTTCATTTTTACCATTTATTTCCTAATTGGTTTTCGTATTTTTCATTTTATTAAAGATATAATAGGTACGATTTTTCCAAGAGTTGTTTAGCAACCTTAGCGGCTCTGATGTGGTAGGCTTTCCTTCTTGGCTTATTTTGTGAAACAACTGCCAATCAAACTTGAGGTGGAGGAAAGCATGTAAGTGAAGACAAGATGTGGGGGCACTGTTACTCATATTTTTATTTATTTTATGTTACCTATTGCAGCTTTAACAAGGGAACATTTCTGAGACAATACTAGGACACGACTGAGGTCAAACAAGTTTACATCATGGCAATTTTGTCCTAAATAATCACAAAGGAGACCTTTCACAGAAAGTTCACCTTTTTCAACGTAAAGAACAAACATTTGCATTTCGCCAAAGCTATGCAGACATTTTTGCCCCAGCCTGTGGCCAACTTATGAATTTTCATCGTTGGAAATTGTTAGCGTTCTTCAAACAACAGTGTCCTCTCTCTCCCTTTCACAATCTCGCTCTTCAGCCTCCTTTTTGTGAACACTGGTAGTCAGGGGCCAGAATAAAGAACTGTAGAGATGGAACATTAGAATACATTGCAAATCATAACAATGATGATACAGAACAGGCTGTGCATTGACTACAACAAAAGGGACGTTGACAGTACCCATAATGAGTGGTCAGATTGTCTCATTGTTCCGACATTCTGATTCTAGAACACAAAGGGATAACTCTGACCATTCAGAAGTCTTGGCTCTGGAACTCAGAGAAGAAGTATAAAGCCCTTCTCTCTTCTTCTTGACTTCTGTAAAATGTTAGTCATGCACATTTTTAATCAGCAGCAGATAATGTTGTCTTTATTTTACAGACTTGAGCTGTTGGGGATTGATTTCAGATGATAGGGAGTTAATCTGAGAGAAAGAAAATATAGTGACCGGAATCCGCTCTACTGTAAGGCCCTCAGCATTTCAGATGGGTTGAGATTGCAGGGGCATTTCTCAGACAGGTGCTGTTGACAGGAAACCTGAAGGAAATGCAATTGCTTGTTTTTATGCATAAACTGTACACCAGATACACATAACACTCATCACAAAGCAAACAATCTAGGTTTCCATTCAACCAATTGTCTGTAAGCAAAGTAATACAAAATTATGAAAGAGGTTGACGTGAAAGTAATTGAAAAGGCCCAAAGAACATGCTATTCACCTTCTATTTCCATCAATTCGGTATATTTTTCTGTTTCTTCAGGTGTGGTTTAAAGACAGTGGCTGTTAATACGTGTCCAAGAAACTGATCTCCATCTCCTTCCATGAGCAGAAACAAAGGCATGATTGAATGAACCGTGGCGGAAGTGTTCCCCAAGCATGCACAGTCAAGCTAGCGTGGACGGCCTGTGTTTGTAGTAAATGAGATGGCCTCATTATTTCTCAAGAGGGATGGTGGTCTTTGTGCAACTCATGCATAAAAGCAACTCTGCAGGGGTTTGGAGTGTGCTACTCTGATCCATACTCAGCCTATGTTTACTACCAAGCCCCTCAGCCCAGTGGCCTGCTATAGAACTGGGGCTGGATGAAGAGGAAGAAGAAGACAAGGAGATGGAGAGCGGAAGATAATCAAAATTCCTTTTCACCTCCTCCTCCTCTCTAGAAAACAACACCAATTTAATATCCTGAATCAGATGGTAATCAGAGGATGAAAGGAGCTATACAGTAGCCTAGACAACCAGCTGAAGACAGGCACTGTATATCCTAACTTTACTTCCAAAATACCTCTTATTTTTCTCTGTTGTTTCTCTGTTCATTCACAAACATCGAGACAATAAGTAAGCCTCTCAAGTGAACAAACTTGACCTACAAACAATGTATTCAATAAAAAGAGTGGATGAGGTGCAGTTATCAAATGTAGTCTTTCAACAAGGATGGGGGAGGGGAGGGGGGTTGAGTTCAACGGCCTGTATTGCCTTCCCCTCGCCTGTTCTCCGGAAGCTGTCAAGTACGTGGGAGTTGTAGTGCTATTAAATTGTAGAATTATTTAGCCTCTCTAAGAATTTTTTTTTAGGATGGTATTACATATTCTATTCGTCATATAATACATTTTTAAACATTATTTGACATTACACAGTTGATGATTTGTGTTTTTGAGGGGCCAATTCAGTTTCAAAGTTTTTTAATAAACTTCAACTTCCAAACTGCCCTGTTTTTGTACGCAAGCGCTGCGGACGTGATCAGATAGGGTGGAAATGACCGTGGATCGAGCGTATTCTCTGGCGGTAAAGGCATATTTTAGTCATGGAATACATTACCTCATAAATTTAGACGGAAGTTTACTCTGATCCTGATCTCTTACAAAAGTTTTTTGCAAACCTCTTGGAACGTAATAAGTAGCCTATTAAGAGCACGGTCATTTCAACGTCCTTAATCTGCGGGGGTATCCAGTAAAAACAGGAGTACGATTTTTCCATCTGCAAAATGCCACGGAATAGTAAGGACTCTCTTATCCAGAAGATAGCCAGGCAAGCATATGTCACATTTAAAAACTTTAACGGGTCCGCTATTGGGGACAACAAGATGCTTTTGGACAGTCAAGGTAATCTTGTCAGTCTCCTCACTGAAATCAGGGCTGCGGATCTAAACATTGCTCCTAGGCAATCGACAGACAGCAAACCGGACCGTACTCCGCCGGTCACGTACATGCATATCTGCGAGACTGACGCCTTCAGTATGGGGGTTTTTCTTCTGAAGAGCGGGGCGTCTATTCCGTTGCACGACCACCCGGGGATGAACGGGATGTTAAAAGTTTTGTACGGTAAAGTCAGTATACGGTGTTTTGACAAGTTGGAGAAACCGCCAGACACAGAGAATGATACACAGTTCGACCCCCCTTTGCCTGCTTTCCAGAACGACTCTTTGAGGCGGTCGATCCTCCGGTCTACCGGTGAATACTCAGAAGACAGCGGTCCGTGTATCCTGACCCCTGAGCAGGACAACTTGCATCAGATAGACGCAGTGGAGGGACCTGCAGCCTTTCTTGATATTCTGGCACCACCTTACGACCCGGACGATGGGAGGGACTGCCATTACTACAAAGTGTTACAGACAGTTGTAGGTACAGACGAGAAGTTGGAACAACACGAACAGGGGGAGGAGATGTGGTTACTTGAAATCCCACAACCCGAGGATTTCTGGTGCGGTGGTGAAACATACCCTGGCCCAGCGGTGTCTATCTAATCAGATGATATCACCTGGACGAAATTCCCGTTAGCGTTGACGGGACAAAGAGTTAAATACACACGACTATATCTTCCTCAATTGAGTACGAGATAGAATGGCTAGGACGCAATTACGCATTGGAGACAATTTTACGCATCTTGACTAGATTCATAATTCCACGTTGTGCTTCACGCAGACATTCTTGCATAGTGTAAGGCGTAACACAAACTCGCTTAAATATTTACGCCAATGCCTGTTACTTAAATTCCTATATCTGCCTTATTTGAATATTGAATGTCTACTTATAAAGCTTTCTAAACATTAACAATGACCCAAAAGTGCACACTACCTATATACCATTGGCCTATATTGTGCTTAATTTATTTAAAACAAAACCATGTGTTATTCTGTCCCAGGACATAGCCCTATAGATAAGGTTACTGTGTATTCCAGCGATGATGACTTTACAATGAAACTTATTGATTGAACAAATCTGAAGAACCATTGTGACGACATCACAGCTGCTTTTATCATTCATGTCTCTTGTTTAGTGTTTCTGAATGTATGTAAAGCAATAAAGCAGATGTGGTCTTTCATCTAAACAACTTGAAGCCTTCATCTTTATCTCTTCCTGTCAGGCAATACATTTGGGGTCAGTATGGTCATCCAAAAACATAGAGACCGAGTATAAAAAGGAGATTACGTTATGAAAATTGATCACAGAACACAACTCAAACCCAGAAAAGATTATTTGACATTGTGTTTCATTGAAAGAGATGACTACTTTGCAGCCATAAGCATCATTATGCTGAATGAGTTATGTGGTATTGTACATGATCATCAGGCAAATAACTCAAGTTATATTTCCAGTTGATCATTCTAGTTGCCAGTGTCAGTAAAGCCTATTACATCAAGCAAGCGGTGCAGTTGCAACAAAGAAGTCAAAGTGTTGAAAGACATGGTGAAGTTGATATGTTATGCCGCTCAATGCTTCTTAGTTCTATCTGGCTCTGATGTTCACTTAGCTACAAGACACACTATAGAGATGTAAAGACAGAGGTTTCTCACGTTATACCATATATGTATATAAAACAGGTCCTTAGTTTTTCTTTTTACATTTGTTGTGTGATGCAGTTGGTTCTTGCGGGTCTTTATATGGTTAATTATCCATGAGGGCGAACTTCCAGTTTAGTGCCTCCTCATAGAGCTTAATCTGAAGTAGTATCATCTGTAATTCTCATTTATGAAACGTGATGTTTGTATGTGATTAAAAGACAAAACAAACATTTTTGTACACATTTTGAACCAGTATTTAGACTATTAGTGTCATATTTGGATAGATCCCTGTTTGAAGCAAATGATAGATCTTTCCTCTTGTTCCAATTTGTGATGTTTGTGTGAACCCACGAAAGTGAGTGGGTGAGTGCCCTTGCTCTAAGCTCTGACTTAGTTATGGCTGACTCTTCACGGGAATTACCCTTCAATGTGTTACTTTCCAACAATAACATTGCAATAATGTCATCCAATGCTGTTTTTTGTTTGTTTCTTTATTCGACACGTAATAACCTGAACATTTATATTAAGAGTTCCGTCATTAACATTTAATATGAGTCTCAAAACATTCACAAAACAAACGTCAATGTCAAGTTGGCATGAGTTTCTATTATTTACATTCTGCATTTGTTTAGACGTAAACCACAGCTGCAACATGTTCGAGTTACACCACGCAAAGTGTACAAAAATATATATTTATATATATTCAAACTTTCATTTTAAATGACAAATGTACAGTTCAATTAAAGCGTATTTGTATCCCTGTCAATACCCAAAAGACATGTAAAACAAGGCACAAAAAGGAGGATACAATGAACAAGCATGTTAGAATGAACCGTCAAATAAATAAGTTAAAACGTTACTCCAAATGTATTGCCAACATATTACTTTTTCCTATGCAGTGTTATGCATAGGCCTATTTGGCGCGGCGCATCAGTAGACACTCATATATACTTCCCTATTTTCTTAAAATGAATGGCTACTTTAATGACTTCGCTAGACAATGCAAACAAAGTCGTATCATTCATTTGCCATCATGAGAATGATCAGAGCACATGGGTTCGTGCGCAATTACGCACGGTTTGAAATGTAAAGAATTCATTTCCATTAAATTATGCAATGGTCGTGAAACATTGTCCCGGACAAATATTTTGCAGCTTGGACTCATTTTTACCGTAGTCTCATAAATTCAACTATTTTAGAAGGATTACGGGTCGTATTGGCTAGAAAGAGACCAATGGTGACGAGTCTAAGAGCAAACTCCAGTCGTTGTGCTGCCGGACCGCTCAGAGTTCGTGCTATTTGAAGAAACTGATGATGACTTTCTCTCCTTCTGCCTGAGGTGAATTTTAGTGTGCCTCTTACGCTCGTCGCTCCTTGCAAATTTGCGGCCACAGAAATCACAGGCAAATGGCTTCTCGCCTGTGTGCGTGCGAATGTGGGTGGTCAGATGATCACTACGGCTGAAGTTCCTCATGCATATCCTACACTGGAAAGGTTTGTGTCCAGTGTGGATGCGGATATGTCTGGTCAGTTCGTCAGAGCGAGAGAAACGCCTATCGCAGCCCTCCGCCGGGCATGGATAGGGGCGTTCATGTACGGGGGTTTTGCTCGGTCGGTTGGGGTATTTTCTGGGTCGCAGTATTGGCCTCAGGGGCAGGTTCTGAGGACTGTAAGCCGTGGGCAGCCTAGGCCCATCAGTAGCCGGTCCACCGAGGGTGAAGTTCCTAATAGTGTTCAGAGGTGTCAGGGGCGGAGGTACTCTGAACGAGTCGAGGGGGCATGGGAACGGTTTGCGGTCAGGGATGCCCTGCATGTCTCTCTGACAAGTGGGTTGAAAGTAGCCGGAGTAGTCGGAGATGATCGGAAACATCCCAGAGTCTGTTGTTGGTTTAGGCGAGGAATAGGATGGGGGTGGGTAGGAGATGGGGCAGGTGGAGGTGGACAGGAAGGCGGATGGGTCTTGGTAGACCTCCCCACATCCCGAGTACGGGGGCGGGGGAGAGTAGATGTGATGTTCCATGTCCGCCTGGTTCTGCGCCATAGTGCAGCTCAGAGTGCTGGAAAAGTGGTTTGGGGAGACGGAAGAGGCCGGCGAGGAGGATGCTGAGGATGGCTGGGGCTGGGTCATGCCAAAGATGCCAGCACTGACGATATTTATAACGCTCTCCGGATTCCAATTTCCAGTGTACGGAGAGTCGATGGAGAACTTTCCCATGTAAGTGAATGTCTGGTTGCGGTGCGCAGCCGGTTGAGAGAAGCCACTGGAATACGACAGATCAAGGGACCGTTTCTCTGAACTCATATCTCCATTCATTAAACCATCTGAAAGATGAAAAGAAGAACCTCATTAGACGGCAGTCACCAAACAATAACGACACACACAAATCTGGAGTTTTCATAAGTTCCACTGCGCACCGCATTTTTGCCATGATCTAGTGCGTGCAGCCCGCCCCCCGAGCCAAGTGACTAATTAGGCTAATTGTTTCTTCACTGAGAGCTGCAGTACCTTCGTTTAAACACACTAAGCTACATTTTCAGATAAATTCTGGCCAAAAAACTTTTCAATGCCTGCCACCAACATGTGGAACTATGTCTGCATCTTCCTTCATTCAAACAATTAACAGATCATTTCAAACATTTGACCAAACATATACAAGAAAACAAACATAAATAAACTTTCAACACTGACAAACGCAACTGAGTACAATTAAATAAAGTTCCCACTGATATCAAGAGTACAAGACAACAGCTTACCTGAGGCTCCGCTAAGTTGGTCGTAATGACCTCCCAAATCACCATTAGGAAAGATTGCTACGGATGCAGGCAGGCCAGTGGCAATATCATCCACCGAGTAGATGCCTTCAGACACCGGGTGCACGAACCCACCGAGGCTCACAGGAATTTTCTCTAAGGTTTTGGCTGTCATGATCAAACTAAAGTTTTATCGCTTAGCCTCCAGGATATAACTGACGGTAGAGCAGATTATGTCTGAGAATAAAAGATCTCAATGTCCTTGCTCTAACTGTAACATCTGATCAGCTACTAAGAAGTTGCTATTAGTATCTCATGCGCCTGGGACACCAAAAGAGCCTTCAGAGCAGCTTTCCTGGCTGTTTCAGTGAATGACAGACCGTCAGACTACGGGGTAGCGGTAGTATGCATTTATCCGGAGCCAGTCAATGTGCCACTACGTCATTGCCCATAAAAGGACTGTGTGTTTAAAAAAAAAAGGCGCTGGGGGAGCCGATTGGCTCCAGGCTGTGTGACGACAACAAAGAACACTTCTCAATGGAGAACCCACAAGCAAAGTCTCCAGTAAAGATGGTAAAACATATTTATTTTCCACATCTTATAGTTTAAACAATAGGTGGATGATCGCCTAAATGAAGAAAAGTAGCCTGCAACATTCGTAGTTTGGAATCAGTGACAAAATATCTACTGTGTAGGGTCATTTTATAAATGTTTTCCCCCGTGGCACATTAAACTTGAAGAGGAATTCCGGTTCTTCTGTCGGAACCATACATGGTTCCATCCGGGTAAATCAAACAACACCCCTACATGGGGTCTATTCCGGAATATAGGCATCGGAAACTGACGAGTCTTACCGAGCAGAAAGAAGCCGCTGAACTGCCATCGCTAACCACAATCAAATGAGACACCTTTACTGTATTGGACTTGGAAACTTTGTCAGTCTCATATGAATAATCTTTAGGAAAGAATATCACGTTTAGTTATGATCTATTTATAGGCTATAAATGGCGAAGGAAATAGGATGTGTGCTATTTTAAAATGCCTTTTCTTCAAAAGCATGGCAGTTGATATAAACCAGGTCCAAAATTGGATATAGGCTATATAGTCTAAGGCAATACGATTAGGCAATAGGGAGGCTAGCCTATGTGAGCATTAGTTTTATTAACCAATTATTTGTCGGCAATATTTGGGTTCAAAACGGTTGCCCTCCGGTGGTGTTCTAGGGAACTGAATGCTTCTATTCACGAGATTTTCATTAAAGCAGAGCTTGTCTTTAACCTATTCAAATGTACGGTTCAGTTGACAAACATTTCCGTTATGAAGAGGCGATAAGGCGACACAATCTTTTTGTATGGTATTGACTCGGTATTTTGGTAAAGTCCCCACGTGGGTTGAGAAAGTTGACTGTCAAAAATAGCTTGGTGGGCGCGCGGGGAGTTTGGGTGGAATATAATTTCCAGACTTGTTTGTCGGCGTCGATCAAAAAGGCTAATGTGAGATGCGTTGTAACCAATTGATGCTGAAACAGGCTAGCCTAAACTAGGCCTATCAACTCTTGCAAGGTGAATACTGAAAACAAAGTAGGCCTACCTACTGAAACTAACTGACTGTAAAATACATAGGCTAATCATAAAACTATTATGTGCCACAGTCCATAATCACCTTGGCCTACTTGGCTATTAGCGTAGTCTAGCCTATATTGCCTCTAAAAAAAACAATGGTCTAATTTGAGATGGATCGTCGTTTGAAAACGCTAGGAGTATCATAATCACTGTTATCATAAATCAGGTTAAAGTCAATAAAAGGTGTCAATGCAAACTCAATTAATTTAAAAGGCGCCAATTTGCTGCGTGCACTGCCGTGCCTTTTGCTTTTCGTAGCCGCGTCTGTCTGTCAGGTTCGTAGTGATTATCCTAATGGGAGATGACTGTGAATAAAAGGTAGCGCATTATCATCCCCTAAATTAGCTTGTACTTTGTCGTTTTCAAGCTGTTGGCAAAGGTGAAAAAACATCCGGATAACTGCTTGTACTGCTAAAACAGCTTAGCCTATGCCCATGCCTATAAGGGGGAGTGAACCACGGAAACGTGCATGAGTTGCCTGATAGGTGAGTGTGCAATATCTAACAAGTGAGACTGCAGATTGCATTGCGGGCAGTAGGCTATAGACTTTGCCCTGCAACTGATTTTACTTTTTGTGTTCGAAATTTTAATGTAAACATTTTAATTGACTGTTGGACTGACATTGGCATATACGCACCTCCATCTGGTTTTTACGCAACTAGCCTACCTGTTGCTACACATTTTTGACCAAAAGTTTGGCCTGTGATGCTGCATGGTATTTAATGTATTCTTCTTAATCCCAGTGTTTTCGGTTAACAAAAACCATCATTAATCCCTGCAAAAAGTCACAATTGTAGTTATCCATCTCAACAAGTATCCTATGCTCTTTACAGTAGCCTACGTGCGTGGGCTATGTTTCAATGTGTGCGTTAAAATACATCCTGTGGACGATGGAATAGCCTACCTATCCAAACACACAAGATGTGTTTATGCTCGAAGTCTATTCCAAAATTAAGCTATATTTTGCTCATAATGTACTTTAATACTTTCAAACTTTTGATCCAGACAATACATTCTTGTTCATTGCTTTCACCTCTACTTCAGTTTCGTCACTATGAATGTTGCGACTGTCCTACACTCGACTTTCACAATGCACTGTATGAAACATCAAAGATGAGCGATGTCAGATAGCGGTCCAACATTCGTGACCCTCTCTCACAAAATAACTGGAAGAAGGCGACATTTCAGAGGTAGTGAAAAGGATGTGTAGACCACCAACAACAGACAAATGCCTCTTTATAAAGCAGACCTGTATACTTTCCTATCGAATTTATACAGTAATTTATAAACACTCAAAAGTAGGCTTTAATTAGCCTATAGCGCTATCATTTATAGCAAATAAAAAATCCAGAATCCAATAATTTAGACCAAATCCCTAACCCTTCTGTCAGTCTCAATTAATAAATGAAATGAATGAACGAATAATCTAGTGCAAACTGTCAAATGTTTAGCCCTACAGCACACTGATAGCTAAACAACAGCTCATCTCGCTTGACCTCACTTCACCCACCTTCATCACAAATAACACGACGCCTTAGTTTTGTTCCACAGTGAGTGTCACTCTACCAAATACACTCATTAGAACACGCAGTTACACTGCTATTGTCATCTTCACGTGGTGAACCGCACAATTATATGTTACATGGGAAATTCATTAGTTTTTATCTCCGACCTATCAATGATTATATTCATTCTTGCGCGAGGCTCCAGGTTACCGTTTTCATTCCAGGGATGTTTACAAGTCATATTCAGTAGGCTATAACTATCTGACAGAAGAAATGATGTCGACAGAATTGTAAATTGTAGCTCTGCAGATCAAGTCAGATGTGCTTGACAACTCGACTGCCGCGTGACAACCCGCAAGACACACAACTTTTACATCTTCCGTCTGTTTCAAGACGGTTACGCGCAGGAGGGCCTTTGCTGCCGAGCCTGTCAGGTTGACGACATTTTTACCGCTAATGGCCGCCTCGTGAATAAATATGTGGAGCCGTTTATTTGACAGAATGGTGACAGAGAAGCGGTAGCCATGCTGATAGCGGCGTTAATGGGAGAAGCCCTTTAAACATTGTCTCAGTGCCTGTACGTCCATAATGAGACCACAGGTAATGAAGCTGCCCATTTTTACAAGCCACATTAATTGTTTTCCCTGGCCGTAGATCACCTGAAAGCTCTTCGAGAAGACGTCCTGACAGCAGCGGAATTTGTTCTTAAAATGCTAATTTCCCTTCGCCCTCCTATTTCACTTTTTGAGGGAGATCTAATTCTCCATTGATGAGTGATCTGCATTTTGTCTGATAAGGCGGAGACTTTGAGGCATACATGCTGTAGAAGGATACGTAGCCTGTGTCAGGACTCAGATATTCAGATATATGATTTGACATTTTCATTTTTAGAATCCTCCATTGAGAACAGGTTTCTAAATTGGGTGTCAAGAATATGACCTGGTTTATGTGCTCACCACGCCCAAACCTCCACCAGACCATTAGAACTGACTTGAGGTATGATGTTTAATTGATGTTGGCTGCCAGACATAACATAACATGAGAGGATGGCGGATATAGTTCTAGATCTACGCTATCTCTTGTCCACACTCACACACAATGGTTTGTACAATTAGGCCTACAGGAAAGGTCATTCATATCGCATATTTAGAGCAGTTTGAGCAGTATACCATTAAAGCTTGTATTTCTTTCACAGCTTGTTCAAAGAGAGACAGACTCAGTAGCCTATCAGTAACACAAAAGCTCTAAAGTTCTGCCTCAGAACAGAGAAAACCTTCAAGTGCCGTTAGTTTAATTTGAATGTTTCGCATTTTCAGGCATTCTCGTGTCCTCCTCCGCAGATGAAATGAGGAAGCTGCTTTTACATCTTCAGATGGTTCTTGTTTTCTGTTGTTCTGCCCACACACTCAAAAATGTTTGCACACTGTACCGTGCCCAAGTGGCCCTTTCCTCGTGGGAGAATGGGCCCTGTCCCGATCTCAATGCCCGCTTGAGAAGGGGGGGTTTGGGGTAAATGGGAGGGGAGGGGAGAGGGGGGCAAAGCCTGCTGGGAATGATGGCCGAATGCATGCTACTCCCACTCATCAACAGCCTCTCAGTGTAGCATCTTTCAGCACATGTGCTCTGTGTCATCTGGGACTAAACCGAAGGGACACACGGTACACTCTTAACTGATCTAGTACCTCCTGGGTTCTGTTTCCTTTTCAGCTCTGTGCACCAGTTTTCATAGTTGTTGGTTTTTTGAGAGCAATGGCTGTTAAAGCTAATCAAAGTTTGTACATCCATCATTGATCCTAAAATAGCTTGTCAAAGTCAAACTATTAAAGATCAAAAAAATGAATCAGAGAGAAAAAGGAGAATTGGTGTCATATGAGATAATTCTGTTACTGTGTACATCAGCAGGGTTTGGTCAAATTGCCTTCTTATATGCTTTAGCTGTGAGGTCATTTGGACAATATCTTCACATAGTGTCTCTGGTCAGCCAGGTCAGGTCAGCCGTGGACAAAGCTAAGAGCCATGCTGTCATCGTCCACCCACCACCTCAGTCCTGCCCGGGCCCTCTGACACCCCCCAACCTGCCCGTCTCCCTGGGGGATGACTCTCTAAGACAGCACGTGGGAGACTTGCTGCATGGAACCGAAATTCTTTCTTTTTGTTTGCGTGGGAGGTTGTTTTTCTTGGTAATTTGGTGTAGGTGTTTCTTTTTTCTAGTGATGCTGACCATCAAAGCTCAGATTAATTTGGAGGAGGGGAAATGTGAAGTGAGATGTGTCCCTAAATAGAAAGGCTGTATTCAGGATTACACTGATTTAAGATCCTATTGTAATTATCTGAGAATTAAATTAATCTGCCTTTTAGATGCAGTAAACAATTTTGGCAGTTACTATACAATAGTTGATAGTTTATTTGAAATTAATAATTATATGCTTCTAACATTTAATACTATTTAATATTATATACAATATATTTATTTCACTCCTCCGTATTTACATAAATCTGTAAAATAACAGAAGTAATAATGTGAAATTGTATATAATTTAAATATATCATGTTAGACAAAGTTTTTAAGTAAGTGTAGGTAATTGTATGAGTATTGTCTTGCATAAACATTTCAGGGTTAACATAAACCTTGTTAAAAACATTACAGGGTATTATATCTAAGTTTATATAGTTGAACACTGATACATAATAAATCTCATGTTTACCTTTCCACTCTAAAAAGTGAAAAATCTGCAATCAGAAAATATACTTTTTTCTGAATAATATTATTCTCAACAGTACAACACTCTCACCAGGAAAAGCCTTTCTGTTCTGCTAGTGGTAAAATTCCCCCTAATCAAGTACTCAGTCCACCCACCACCTTAGTGTCACCACAGAAAGCACAGAGTCAGTCCCCCATAAAATCCTATGGAAAACTCTAGATGAACAGTAGTTGGTGTAGCAGGTGCTGGTTCCGTACTCACATTATCATGCTGACTGGTGCAGAGTGCCGTTCTGAGAGGCTCCATCATGTGAGTGGGTTTATCCAGTACCGTAGTGAGCCTCCAGTAGCAGTCAGTGAAACATCTAGTCAGTTAGTTAGCCAGACAGTCAGTTTACCAACCAGCTAGGCAGCCAGCCAGTTCCACTACCAGAGAGATACTCCTGGGAAGCCTCTTCCTACTACTGATCCAATCTCTCTCTGCAAAGTGATAATCTATATTCCACAGCTTTCTATCCATTTAGGGGGTTGCATTTGGAATTTGGTGTAGGGGGAGAGGTGTGTGTGTGCGTTTGTGTGTAGGGGGTGAGTGACAATGCAGGGGCACAATAACTTCCAAACAAGAGAATGGAGTGGGTTATCGTCCGCTGTGCTTCTTGACATTGAAAATGTCATGGTAATCAGGGTCGAGCAACACCCTAAGGAAGCAGTGTGTCTGTGTGAGTGTGTGTGTCTGTATGTGTGTGTGTTCGAGCTGATATGTGTCAACATATGTACACATGTAGCTGACATGCCCACCGCTACTCAAATAACCACTGTAGCTCCTATAGACTTCATTCACTCTTACCTTCAAACTGCATCCGACAAGGGGACTACCAAAAGCATCAACACATTTTTTATGCAACTACAGAGTACAAGTCATATATTTCAAGATATTTTTTACTTCTCAGACCTTGGTCTAGATCAGGTTCTCTGGGTCAGAACAGATAGCTTGTTTCTCATTAAATATAACCAAACCCTGCCCAACCAAACTGAGCTTCACCTTTGACACCTAACTCCTCTGGCACCATCATCAGAAGCCATTATCACTAATGCCCTGGAAAAGTCACGGACAAGCCCCCCTATACGAACCCCCCATCATTTAATTGCTCGTCTGCGTCATTATTAGAGCTTCATTAGTAATCATTCTCAGGATGGCAATGGAAGCTCTGATGATCTTCGGCCTGGAGCAGAGGGGTGGGAGGGAATTATCAAGGGGGGGTTGGTGGCAAGGGAGAAAAATCTAGATGGAGGAAAAGGGGAGGGAGGGAGATTGAGAGAATGACAGTTACAGAGTGGAGGATACTGAGACAATCAAATTGAATACAGGCAGAACCAAGACGAGAGAGAGAGAGAGAGAGATGTGGATCTCTAACTAGGAAAGAACATTGAGATATCCCTAACCCCCCATCCTCCCTCCCTCCCCCTTTCAAAGCAGGACTAAGCTGACCTGACGCACACACGCCGCAGCGAAGACAAAGACAAACAGAGTCATGCATAAAGAGATAGAGACATTAAGCAAATGGCATCATTAAAACGTTTAATCTTCACCTGCGTAGAGTTCAGAGTTATGGTGCATCAGCATTGTCTCATTGTCTCTCCCCGGACGTGGTCATGTGTCAGAGCTGGGTAACAAATGAGGAGCCTTAATCGCTCTTTAATTTACTACCAGCCGTCCAGGAAGCAGGGGAACTGGTTAGAAGCTTCACCACGCCGCTACCCCTGTCAAAGTTTACCCATTAAGTTCAGAATCAATCACTCGCTACGTTTGGTCAGTAATGAATGGGTGCCTATCAGCCCCATTAGATCTTTATGAAGCAAGTGCTCGGAAATATTAAACCTTGCCACAGGCTGACCTCTCAGTGCTAATGTGCATAGACTGGTAAATGGAAGAAATGCAGTGGGGTGATGAGAAACAGGTGTATTGGGGTAATGTACATTGTTTGACGTTGAACCATTCGCAGAACACTGGATCACGCTCGGCCTCGGAGACAGAGGGAAGCAACAGCTCTTTAAAACGCTTCTAAATTCTAGAAGACTAATGAAGAGTTCCGTCTTGTTGTTTAACCCAGGGTTTGTCTTCTGCAGGAGCAAGGACAGGGGACTTTGTTGATGGTAGGGAATCCTGCCAGGAGAAGAGGAAGAGAAAGGATGGTGCACAGAGGACACCAGAGCGAGCTGGAGTGTCATCAGCATAGGGGATCCAGGGGAGAGGGGCCAAAAGCCCTGCATAGGAAGGCATGACCACATGCGGCGAGGGGGCGGGGGGGGGGGGGGGGGGAATAGTCTGCTTCTGTAGCCCTCTCCGACACTCACCTCAATGATGATTAATTACTGAAGAATATAGAAGGGAGGGCGAGGGGCAAGGAGAGGGTAAGAGATGGGTGAGAGAGTGAGAAGGTGAAAGAGGAGAGGGGGTGTCACTGGGATAGCCCAAGCCCTGTAATGGAGATGCACACTGCAGAGCCACATCTGTGGATGATTTGTGAATGTCGGGAGAGGTAGCAAAGCATACACATTTTATTTTCAAGGAGACAAATAAACTGGTAATTGTACATTTTATTCAGTAAGTGTTGAGCAATAACCAATTAGTATGCAACTGTTTGTCACCTTTTTTCCTACTGCCCTGCCACTCCTTCGTTGCACCCGGAACTACAGAAACCGGTCCGACCTGTGCGATTGGGTTTTAAGGAGGGTTCCTGGGGGGAGGCAGCAAGTATGGTAGTGGAGGTGTATTTCTGGTCAATATCAATAATGACATTATAATAACCTTTTTCCATATGTACTTGCCTATAAATGTGTTTTACTATGTTTTGTTATGGAATTGTAAATGTTGGGCATTATTGGGAACTGGGTGTTAATCTCCTGTGGATTAATTGATAGAGTGAGTGTATTGAGTTTGTGACTGGGTAGGAAGAAGGGGGGCAGCGCATGAATTGTCTCCAGCATGAGTGGGTGGGTGGATGTCAGAGGAAGATGGATGACCCTAGTGACGGTCTGACGGTCAGGAGTCCTGTCTGTAACAACTGAAAATGAGAGAAGGAGAGAATACATACGTGTGCATGTGTGTGTTTACCACACTCAGCAAGTTTAGATAGATAGACAGCCTCCCACTAGACAGCTAATCCAGTTAGGGTACACTTATGATATAATATCACAAAATCAAATCTTTTTAGTTTTCCCTTTGTTTTGTTTCTTGTCTTTAGATACCTTTCTCACCTAGAGGAGAAGAGGAGTGGTCTTAGCTTCTGGGAGAGGTCTGGACATTCTGACAGTTACAAATGAAACTGGGTTTCATGATTTCCCTGGGAGTTCTAGATGCAGATTATGATGAGAAATGTAGCTCATTGGTGTCCGGCTTCATTTAGAAAGAGATGGATCACAAGTCCTGTACAAGGCTGAGACGCGTTAGACCTGACAATTACATCAGAGCTAATATCAACAAAGCACTCTCCTCTCTTCTCCTCTCCTCCCCTCCTCTTCCCCCCCCCCCCCCCCTCGTCTCCTCTATTCCTTTCCTCTCCTCTCCCCTTCTCTTGGCGCTGGTGCACCAGTGTGTTGTGGGTCATAACTCGTAGGCAGAAAACACCATTAAGACAGCTCAGATGAGATCATTAGTGTGAGATCTTCCCATATTAAGCAGGAGGAATGCCTCTCCCTTGTTTGCTGTAATTCTATAAAGCTGTTATTGCTTTCACTCTCTTCTTGTTCTGTAATGATCTTAATAATGCCCCAAGTTTATTGTTAAATGAGTGAGTTTGGGGTCGGGGAGTGAAGATTACGTTTGTTTTTATTCGGGATACGGTTACTGCAGCCTCAAACCTCGGTTGACCTATCAGTCCATAGATAGAAACGGAAGAGGGGATGACAGTTCTCTTCCTGTCGTTTTCCCTGTCTGCTTTCTATTTCAGGGCCGTGTGGTTTACACAATAGAGGGCGGTCATTTTGGTGCAATTACAACCTAATGGCATTGTAATGAGGATCCTCATAGCAGTTGGGACTAGAAATGTCGTGGGTAATATCACATTGAATTGAATTGATGTATCCAATTTCTATTATTTGCTATTTTTTGCAGACGTTGGTTTTTGTTCATGTTGACGGTTTTCCTAGGTGAGAACAACAGGCAATAAGCTTTCTACTTTGGTCTGAGCATTTGTCCTTGATTTTCATGGTTCTAAACCACCTCTGCTACACCAAGGCTAAGTGATGGCCTATAGATGCACCCATACCAAAAGCAGTTTTTTCCTAACCCCAAATGGAGATACAGTAACAAAGGGCATACTCCATGTCTGTAACCCATTTAGATGGTCTTGGTAAATGAGGCCTGCGTCTCTTCACATGGTTAGATCTCCACCTCTCACTGTACTGTTAATGCAGCCATGAGTGTGTCATCATCTCTGTCTGCCAGTCACTTTGCATATTACAGCACCTCACCAAACAGTGGCCAGCAGCATTATCTGGAGAGTGATCTAATAGCCAGCGGGAAGTGAATTGCGCAGTGGAAACAGTGCATGGAACCATTATGTAAGCAGAACAAAGTATGCTTTTATGCAACGTTTTGTGAAGCAGGGACTGATCCCAGTTGACTTGCAGGCTAAACCACATCTGTCATTAGACCAATGGACTCGTCAAAGTAGGCAATGTTTGGGCTCATAAGTTTGAATCTTCTAACCATCTCGTCTACTTTTTTCACACCCTCTCTATTTTGGCCAAGTCATCTCCATTTCACAATATTCTACTTCATCATCCACTTACATCTTCCTGTTCCCTGAATGAGTCGGCTGCAGCAGAAAACTCCAGACAGGGCGATTATGTCTGACGCATTGTCACCGCCATGTTGTCTTGTCTAGTGATACAGAGACAGGCCTCAGATGGACGGCCAGTGTGTTGCGAGGACGCTCTGACAGCTTCTATTCTCAGTCTGCCTCCCTACGTTTCCTGTCTGTCTGCAGGCCTTCCGTAGCCCTGCATAGGCCACAGGTTAATGATTAACCACAAGCAGGAACTGACGTAGTGCTTACACAGAAGAACGGTCTACACTTCCCCCCCACCCCTGCTCAATCCCTCCCTCCCTTCACACCCCCTCATCAGTCTCTCCTGACGGGCCATAGCACTTAGCCATACATGTTCTCAGCTTGTAACGCGCCTTGTCCTATTAGCTCCCAGGGTGCTCAGTCTTCCTGGCTGAAGGCAGGGAGACAGGGCTGACGAGCTGACTGCTTTCTGGGCCCACGGCCTCCCTAGCTTCTGCCAACCTTATTTATTACAAGTCTATTTGTTGCTGCTTGAGGACAAATATTGAAAACAGCTAAATTAAATAAGCTTGTCTAGCTTTTTTGTATGCATACTAAAATTGCTTTATTGTTTCCTGCCGGATATCTAGGATGGTCCTATGGACAGGAACACTGGTAGTAGGAGAGGCTCAGCACGACCATGATGGAGCTGCTTTTGATTGGCTGACAAGGTGCCCTATGGTCCCGCCCCTTCCAAGCCTTAGCTGACTAATCATCAACTCAGCATCTCAGAGAGGGACAGGAAGTGTCCAACTGGGTCTGTGGACCTCTGTTCGAGGGCCCCAGGTCTGTCCACCATTGTCTGGCCAGCTCCCCTGGCCTAGCCCAGGTCTGACGGTATTGTCCCGCTGTGCTGTGGAGCACTGTGGGATGAGAATCTGCTGATGGAGACAGGAGGAAGAGCGCTCGGTGTGTTCTGGTGAAGGGGATGGAGGGATGTATAGAGAGATACATGCTGGGTTGGGTTAGAGAGCTATTGTGTCAGTATGCTGTTACAGGGATAATCACCCTGTTGATACAGAGGAACAGGAACTTCTTGATATGGACTTAAGACTTTTCATGTATTTTTAGTTTAGAGCGACATTTATGACAGTATCTCCAGTGTCTCCAGTGTATGATTATACATTACTGCTTTTGTCGGTTTAAAATAATAATATGTCCCCTATTTACATGAAAAACACCATAAACCCCAAACACAGAATAGAAGGGCAAGCACCTTTCACTACTGTTTGAGGGGTTTTACCTGCCTATTTACAGCGTTGAATTTTTAGGGGATTTTCAAATTACTTTCACCAGACAATTAAGGTCTTCTGCCCATTTCTGAAGCTTCATGGGAGAGACATGAAGCTGGAATCACTGTTGTTGGAAGTTGGAACTGCAGGTATTGATCAGGGATAAGTTATGAGGTAAAGATATTGATCCAGTCACCCAGCTCAAGACAAAGGGACCTCCGGGGTATTGATCTGGACTCTCCCTGCACCTGGGTGGGGAGCCACAGTTTGCCATGACTCCACAAACCCTTCATATACCCACCAAAACACTTAAAACCTACCATGAAACAGCATGGAAATAAAAGTAGGGATACATAACTCTTTTGGACTTATAGGAAACTTTCTGGGAAAAAAGAGGAATAGAGAGAGACTCCAAATTTAGTTTATCTTTATCATTTTAATATTATACCTAGCAAAGTGAAGGCATGCCAATTGCAAAGCACCGAATCAAATAATTCATCCTGCCTGCAGCCTACTACAGCCTCTGTGGCCATGCAACTGATGAATTGAGAAGTATGCAGAGGCAATGAAATAAATCTGACAGCACCAGTAGAGAAATTGAATGCTCTGTCACACCATTAGAGGAGAATGTATTGTCATATTGGATAAATGTGTCAAGGCAATAATCAAATTGAAAGGAAAATTGAATTATTGCAATTGTGACTATTGCAACATCCATAACGAAGCTGGGATATGGGAGAGATAGAGACAATGTGCCTCCAACTCATCTCTGATATTATGAGATGAGACACAGGTTCATATTTTACACAGACTCTCCATGTCAAATAATTGAGCTCTGTCCCATTTGCTTTTGAAATGCGTGGATAAATACTGCCTTCTGCAAAACTGGCAGCCTCAGTTCAGATGATGAACAACCTTAAACATCTATGAGGTGAAGAGTGAGGTTAACTTTCACATCTATGAAGGTAATGAGAGGGAACAGATCGAGGGTTTGAAGAATAATTCACTCACTAATTTGAATATAGGAAGAGGGAGATGTGATTGTGTCTCTCCTCATCATCTGTTTGATCCAATATCTAAATAGATGGATCACACATCAAGTCTTAAACTCTACAGCACCCTCTTCAAGGAACAGATAGCACCGGAATAATACCAAGTTAGGGCGCGGGATCTTTTATGATTTTTTAATATGGCTTATTGCTCCTTTCCTACCATTCATCAAAACATGACAAATTCATTTGATATTTGATATTACCTAGATGTTATGTAAACTTCACTTGGGGAAACTTGCACTGGTTCTCAGATGAGCTGAAATCCAACCCCTGCTCCTTTCTTTGTCTAATTGAGGCGTCAAGAGGAAAATTAAACAATAGCACGTGTAATTACATATCCAGTATATCCCGCTGTGAGAGGAGCCAATAATGATGTTTTGCTGCGTGCTTGTGAGTTTCAATCCCCACCAATTAAAAACTGCTAAAGAGCAAGCAGGCAGATGGATCAGGTTCTTTTATGTAAATGCTGTGGATTTTATCTCCTGTTCTCTTGTGACGGAAAATCCAATAAATGTTATAATTCTCTCTCTCCTAAATGATGAAACGCAGGTGCTGGGTGATTTACCTCTTTATTTGACAGGATGAGGTTTCTAAAGGAGGAAAGCTGCTCCTGTTGTGTTCTCCTAAGAAGCAAGTTGGTACACTATGCAGTGTACCAGGTGGGCTCATAAGAAGTGTCACATGTGCTGTTCTTCTTCAAACGGGCCAGACTGACAGCTGTGAGAGAGGAATTATTACAATAAATTAACTGCATGAACTTCCATGTTCAGTCCTTGCCACTCGGCTTACAGTACCATAGTCTTATGTTCAACCGCAGTCTGTTCAACTGAATGGCTTTCAATTAAATGGATATTAGCTACCAGCGGTTAGCACTCTCTAATTCACTCCCACTTTGTTGTAAAAGCATTAGCGACTTTTAGACCTTTTTTTAAACAGCAGAAAGCTGGTAATGTCTCTCTCCACCCACTCTTTAGCAACTAAATGAAAGACTTTGGTGGCTAAATTCCCCTTCAGCGTCTCCCACTCCTTTGTAACATCATTAGATAGACTTAGGGGCAGGTATTGTTTCCAATCAATTTTATTCAGAAGATATATGAGCTCACAAGCATCATTATGAGGGAGATAATGGAATCTGGGCAAGGTGTTTGTGTATGTGAGAGTTGGGGATCTCATCATTACCTTCAGACATTATTAAAATGAACTTGCATCCATCACTTCATCTTCAGCGATCGATCAGCTTTCCTCTGGCAGATAAAGAGATGGTTACACCCTGTCCTAAAGGTTGAAGGTCAGTCATTAATCACCCATGGATGTCAGTGTGATTATCAGGGTCCACCCATTCAGTATAATCACTGTCTCTTTTTAATAAGATGCTTTTGGCCCATGTTGCGGTGACGGTAGTTTTGTAACAAACAATTCTCTTATCCCCCAGATAAGAGATTAGGCACCACCCTTAGAGGCTTCAAAGTATGTTGACACTCAAACTTAGATCCATATTCACTGTCCCGTTGGTTTTGGTTTGAGTGTGTTTCACTTGCATTTTGTAATGATGAATTTAAATCAGTGGTAAGGTGGGAGAAGACAGGTAGGATGGGATGGGGGGTGGGGTCATTTCAGCCATCATATGCCCCTGTGAGCTACAAATAGACTGGCCCACACACACTTTCTCTCTCTCTCTCTCGCTCTCTCTCTCTCTCTCTCTCTCTCTCTCTCTCTCTCTCTCTCTCTCTCTCTCTCTCTCTCTCCCCCCCTATTGTTCACTCTCTGTCCCTCACACTCTCTCTCTGTCCTTTTCTCTATTCCTCTCTGGACCTGAGAGGGTTGTTTAGACAGAGATGCTTTTCTCTTTGCTCTACCACTTTGTCCTTCTGTTTATGCGTCATTGGTACATGCTAGCTAAAATCCCCACCGTGCATCCTTCTGCCATCTCATCTTTTGTTTTGAATATTACTTATGACTCAGTATTGGGATACAATTGGGAGAATTGAGGCACAAACAAACAACGAAAGTAAGCGTAGTAATTGCTGCAGTAAAAGAGATCGATTGTAGTAATGTTCCCCATGCCATATTGTATTTACCAGGAAACAGTTGATGGTTCATTCTATTGTTGTTTCCATGAAAGACTATAGCTAAGTCTTACCTTTTGGCTGGGACAAGAGCAGTGTTTCTTGTACAGTTTTTGCTGGAATGTTATCTACTGACTCCTTTATAGATTAACAATACTGGGCATGGAGAGGAAGGTTCCTGAATCAATGGTAGAGGTGGGCTGATAATGCCATACAAACAATTTATAAAGCTATTTTAAGAAATGCTAATATTAAGCTTTACACCATAATAAACCAGTTGTGTTTTCATCATCACTAAGCTCATAGTATTGTTACCAACCACAATGAATGCGGCACCATTTCTTATCTTAGACACCAATACCGACTCAACAGCTTATAATTGCGTGGGCTGCAAAATACACAACAGTGGGACAATCACATAGTCAGTAAACCCACACAGGACAAGAACTGTATTACAGTATGTGACACTTCGAAGTCACCTCTTTGGAAACAAATAATCTCAAATAATCAGTGTTACATCTGTCATGAGTAAATATATTAGCATTAAAGATGAAAAGGAAAAGGATCTGTTCCTCATCAGTGATCTAGTCAAGTCTTGTATGGTAGAATGTCAGACTGACAACCACTCAGAATGAGAGCCTGGCCTTGAGAGGGGGATTTCCTTCCTTCACCCACCACTGTCTGTTTGTGTGTGTCAGTGTTTGTGTGCGTGCACGCGTGTGTGTGTGTGTATCTGTCTGTCTGTCTGTCTGTCTGTCTGTCTGTCTGTCAGTCTGTCTGTCTCATAGATGTAAAGCAAGGTCTTCCTGTCTGTCTGCCTATTTGTCCACCTGCTTGGCATTTAGGATCTTATGAGTGGGCAGGGAAGATGAGGTGTGCATGTTGATGAGGTTTTGGATGTATATTTAGGACTGTATTCAGTGTGAATGTTAGGCATACACAATTCACAGCTCCTCCTACTTTCAGTGCAGATAGCAGAGATAATAGGAATTTATGATATTGCATATTCAGCTGATTATATAGACATAGAAAATAACCAGTCCGTCAGTTTAAAAAGATGCATGAGTGATTGAATTAGAACAGAATATCTTATTACTCATTATTATTTACATATTTCCCCATCATCAGATCAGTCAGTAGATTTATGGTTGCAATAATACCTCAATACCTCATACTTGATGAATACCCTCTCTCTCTCTCTCTCTCTCTCTCTCTCTCTCTCTCTCTCTCTCTCTCTCTCTCTCTCTCTCTCTCTCTCTCTCTCTCTCACTCTCTCTCTTACTCTCTCTCTCTTTCTCTCTCTCTCTCTCTCACTCTCTCTCTCTCTCTCTCTCTCTCTCTCTCTCTCTCTCTCTGTCTCTCTCTCTCTCTCTTCCTGGCTCTGTGTTTCTCTCTGTCAGTTTCTCTCTTCCTCTCTGGGCCTGAGAGGGTTGTTTTCACAGAGATGCTCGTCTCTTAGCTCTTCTGCTTCAGCCTTCTGTTTATGCGTCATTGGTACGTCAGCTAAAATCACCACAGTGCATCCCCCTGCTATGTTATCTTTTTGTTCGGATTGTTGCTTTTCAAGTATGGATTAAAATAACTTAAAACTCATGACAGTAATAAAGACATGAAGAAATTGACTTTCTGTCATTTTAAAAGATGCATGAGAGATCCGCTAGAATATCTTACTACTCATATTTCTTTATATCTTTCCCCATCATAAGCTCAGTCAGTAGAGTTATGGTTGTAATAATATCTCAATACCTAAGACTTTGTAAATGCTCTCTCTCTTTCTCTCTTTCTCTCTTTTGTGCTCTCTCAGTGTACACCATTTCTTATTTAATTTAGGACCATCTTCTCATGTGGTTTTTATAGCATTATCTTTAATTTGATGATTAATTTGATTATAAAACAAATCATTCTTATAAGTTAGTATTATAGTTTGATTTAACTTAGTTTCCCTCTCTTTGGGTTTAACTTTTCATTTAATTTCTGAAGGGAAAAAAGGCCATGTCATGATCTCAGCGATAGGTGGACAAATGGCAGTTTTGACAGTGGGTCTATGGAGGTCTCTCTCTCACACGTCGCTGTGTAAAGTTTGGTTACCTTTGGCCTTGAAAGTTCAACCCCTCATTAATAACTGTCCACCAACATCTGATAATGACTCTATCAATCTGTCTACCCAGCCTGTTGGCAAGAAAACCAGACATTTTAAGGTTTCAATTACATTTCACAGTTTTTGTATATCTACATGGCTCAAAATTAAACAAGTACCATTCAAAATTTGGTTGGATCTGCTAAAATAATGTACTGTATAATAATAAAATATTAACAGTTGTGTGAACAATCACTCTCGAGTCTAACATAGTGGTTTGAAATGGGTGACAAAAACGTTTTTTCATCAATATATTCAGCTGCTCTCAAGTTGTGATATTCAGTTCACAAATTTGAAATATTTTATGAAGCTAAAAGTGAAGCTGGATTCTGAAGATAAAATGACGACCTCACCATTCTCTCATAAACGTGAGGCCTGTGCTGGTTCTGGTCAGTGTGTCGTAGCCAGAGAGGAAGAGTCTGTGAGTGGGAGGGACACCTGACAGGCCTCCAAAGGCCTGGCTGCCTGATAGCCTAACATGTGTAGTAAAAAGAAAGACATATTTGTTAAGCACATTAGCTCCCTGAGGGGGGGCATTGTCCTGCTAGGGAGGGGAGTCTTCAAAGCTCCCTGCAATTTCCCCCTTTCTCTCTTTACAGAGGAGGTCTGTGTGTGGGAGGCTTCGTGGGCTTCTCCATACACCCCAACAGGAACCTGCCACTGCCCTGCTCCACAGCTGAACATGCTTGGAAATGCCCAGCCTAAGCAGAAATCCTGGAGGAACAAAGGCCGGGGTGGAAGAGGGGCTGAGAAGGGCCAGAGAGAGAGTGGCGGAGAGTGGGCAGAGGATCTCCAGGCCTCCTAAGGAGACATAGCCTAAAAGCTAGAGCTGGCTCATCATTACTTTTCAGCCAGCAGGTAAAAGGACAGTGTCAAACTCCCTCCTACACTCACATTCCACTGTATTCTACCGGCCTCACAGGAATGACAGCTCACACTGGACCCGCTTCCTGCCCTCCTGACAGCTGTGGACAGAGATGGACACCTCAGCAATACAGACGGCGTGTGTGTGTGTGCGCGTGGTTGTGTATGTGTGTGCGTGTGTTTGTGTGTGTGTGTTTGAGTTGGTGGCAATGCGGACTGAGCATGCTGACTGTACTACATTATACGGGACAGTATATAACTTCAGCCTTGTCATTGAAGCCAAGTGTCGGGCTATGTTCAATATAACAAATGGATCTTGTTGTCCTTTGTGCACAGAGGAAAGAAAAAAGAAAGGGAGAGAAGAGAAAAATGAAAAGTTAAGATAATAAAAGAAAAGAAAGAAAGGAAAGGAAAGGAAAGAGAGAACATGCTAGGAGGAGCTCTTTTGCTCCTGAAGCGGCGTGCACTCAGAGCACCTCCCTTCATGGAACAATGATGCCACTATCACCCAGCTCTGATGCACAGTACATGAACGGACAACACCATTTTTCAATGAGTTATGACTAAAATTCACATTGGTCTGTTGTTTGGTGGGACACCCACTGAGTTCCAGTCTGATGGCTCCTTCTGGACGTCAGTGTATGGGGAACAGTAGGTCCTTGCAGAGCTGCAGAACACTAAGCCTGTTAGAATATTCATGTGTATGCTGGATAGTTGGGCTCTCTAGTCAGAACAAGGGAGTCACACAGTCTACATAAAGTCTAGTATATACACAGATAATTACACATAATAATCGTATTAATCATATGTTGTGTAGTATGGTTTGCAATGGGCTGTGCTGTAATGTTTTTAGGTGAAAGAAAAAACAAACAAATCCAAAGTTTTTTTGAGAGAAACAAAGTAGATATATTCTATTCTACTCAAGGATTCTATTACTTTATAGTTCATGTGACATTTATTTTAATCTGATACTCCACTTGTTAACTTTAAGGTCACAGATGGCATGGTCTAGGTCACATTTATCAAGCCTTTATCTCATAGATATCTCAGTATAAATTAAAGCATACTATTACTAGGTAAATAAAACGAAATAAAACAATGTGTACAAACACATATCCCCCCCCCCCCCCCCCCCCCAAAAGAACAAAAAGAACACCACTGGACAAGAGATGTCTTTTTCATAATACTGGTTCAAACTGAGGAGTGAATGTCTATCACAGTTGCTGGCACCCTGCCAAAAATTCTGTTTAGAGATGTTTCTCTCCTGGGTATACGTTAGAAGAAGTGGCGTGCTGGGCTTGTGTCTTGTACATAGTGCTGACAAGGTATGCAGTATCAGGTCATGATGTCCAATAGTCTGCTGCCCAGTCACAGATGACAAGACTTGAGCTCCATCTAGTGGTGTAATAGGATATCATCCCAGTAGTTCTCATTCTCTTATTACATATACGGTGTGCTGTTTTAACTACTATTTTTGTTGAGCCAAATGTGTGAATGTCTGAATTTTAAGATCAGGCAGATGGCAATATATGTTCATGATTAGTCTAATTAGACTTATGGGGAAGTTCGTAGACACATTGACAAGGGGGGGATCGTACGTGGCAAACCTGGCAACTATGATCGGAAATGACGCTCTGAATATAGCAACGGCTAGCGGGTTGCCCCATATTTTCTCCGTTTTTTATTCTTTGCAGTCCGACTGAACCAGAATATATGGTCGCAGAATTAGCAGGCGCCAATGACCGTCGGTGTGGGAAAGCGACAACTTTCATGTAGTTACCATTTGTGAAGAATATTCAGATGGAGGTAGCAGATAGTCCTCTAAATCTGGTAAGTTTCTGTTGAAGTGATGTTGCAATATCAAGCTAGCTTGCTTGCTAACAGCTAGCTAGCCAGCTATGAAATGCTAGCTAGCTGCCTGCTTTGACAGCTGCCGCTTGTTGTTGTCAGCTAGCTAGCTAGCCTGCATAGCTGCAAGCCTTTGGATTTTGTCCTCGAAACAAAGCCATCGGTGGAAATCTGGCCATGAAGCTTAGATAGATAGTCAGCTATATAACGATCTAGCTGTCAAGCAACGCGGTGTAGACAGAACCAAGCTAACTCGTCTCGTATGTCATGACAATATCGGGCAAACTGTAATACAACCTTTGAACGTCCGTGACACTACTGTACTGTAGCAGTTCAATCTGTTGCGAAAGAGGAAGTGGCGCAGAAAGCTTGATTAAAATATTAACTACTGTAGTTAGCTATAGTCGGTTAGTTTTCGAAGCTAGCTTTCGAAGTTAACCTACTTGCAATGTAGCTAACATGAAGCGAAAGTGTGTGAAAGATAACCAACTGCCAGATTAGTTGAAGTTTTCTTGTGTCAGACCCCCTAATCCTCTTCCTAAGTGGCCTGTAAAACATTTAGAGGACCTGGCTTTAGATCTGATTGTCCTTTGGTCATGTCTCTAACATGGCATGTATGCAATACAGTTTGTAACGTGGATTGCTTATAACATAGAGATATTAAAACCCCTAACACCGGCCGCTTTCCTACTTGCTCCCACCACTACCCATTCTTCAGGCCCACCAGCAATGCAGGAAGGCAGATCGTCTACTGGCAGCTGGGAAGTATGAGGAGGCTATCTCCTGCCATGGAAAGGCTGCAGGTAGGACATCACGTATGGTTGACCGTGGGACTACAGTTACTACGAATGTGTAGCTGTCTTGTGTTTTGTACCATGTCATTGTAAACGTCTCTGCTTCCATCTGGCTCTCTCGCTCTCCTCTTGCTCTGTTTTTCTGTTGCAGACATGCTGAGGGATGCCATGATGCTGACAGAGTGTGAGCAGGTGAGAGACTTTAAGCTGTCACAAAATGTTTTTGCTGCGTTTGTTGTCATATGAGTGCTGGAGAGAGCCAAAGAGAGAAATTGCGCTGTAATGTTATCAGTTGGTCCGACACTCTGACCTGCCATCCGTCCTATTGGTCAATATTTAGTAAACACACTGTAGGCTGTTAGGTAATAGCTAGACTTTTTGAAAACACAGGACAGGACAAGGACCCCTCTAACACTATAATTAATTCCAGTAATAGAGGACCCCACTCCCTTGATGAACCCATGTTATTTTTACACATTTATTCAAGTCTCAATTATACATTGTCACCATTGGGAGATGACCTACTATGGAACTGCCAACTCATTGTCTCCAAGAACTTGAAAGAATAATACCCCTGCTAGGTACTCTGAAATGTATCTGTGTTGACAGTTGAGGCATGGTGCTTCAGCTGTTAATTATCGTGCCTCAGATCAGCTTTATTCTGCTTGTGTTTGTTTATTGTTGTTGTTTTTTGTTGATTGTTTAGGCACGTTTGTCCATGGAGCTGCAGAGAGACAGCCATGTGAAGCAGCAGAGGCTGATTGAGGAGCGCTGGAAGAGAGCCAGACGAGAGGCCAAGCCCCGGGACAAGCTTCACAGCCAGTCCTCCACAGACCACCCCCAGGTCAAGGGCCAACTCCAAGTCCAGGCTCAGCCCGGCCTGCCTGGCCTCTCTCCCCCTGGTCCGGGTCAGCGCCCGGAGAGGGAGTACGACACCTGGCTGTACCTGCTCCAGAACCGGGGCTCCCCTCCGCCCCTCGCCCCCTGCCAGGGCTCCAAAGCCACCAAGGACGATAAGACGCGTCTGGAGGAGCAGCAGACCACCATCGCCAACCTGCGGCGCCTGGTGGACCACCTGGTAGGGGAGAACGAGAAGCTGACGCAGGAGAGCGAGAGGCTGCGCGGCGAGAACGCCCGGCTGAGGCGCGACGCCGACGGGGCCGACACAGACTTCGTGGAACGCTCGGAGCTGTGGATGCTGCCGGGGGCAGGGGGGGGAGGAGGCGGTCAGGACAGGAAGGCCAAAGAGATTGCCATCCCCCAGCTCCCGCCTCTGGAGATGCCTGCTCAGGACATCGCTCTGGAGGACCTGCCCGCCCTGGAGCTTCCTGAGGACATCCAACACGAGCTGCGGGAGCTGATGGAGCGGGACAAGCTGTGACAGGACAGAGACACTCTGACACACAGGTGGAAACACACACACACAGGTACAGACCGTCTGCATCAACACGGACATACTCGCATACACGCACCCATCCACACTCGGATCAGCTTGCTCTCTTGGTGAGAGCATGGAATTGGGTGGTGGCCAGCCCAAACTTTGAGCAAAATAACCTGTGCCTTTGAACCTTTCTCTAGCCATCCTAAAGTCACTGCATCAATGGGATATATACTACAGAGATATGATGTGGAAATGCTAAAGGGACAAGACTGTCGCTGAAATCTAGCTGCAGTGGCCTCCTGACTGGCTGGTAGACTGACTGAACTGAATAGTAGTTCCTCTTCTCTCTCTCTCTCTCTGTCTCTCCTCTGTTATGCTCAGTGCATCCTTCATCTTCTACAGTGTGATGTGTTCATCCTTTCATTCATGGACTCTGGTCTCTTTGATAGGTGTGTGTGTGTGTGTGTGTTATGACAGGTTCTTTTGTGTGTTTATCACTTATGTGTTAGTTGTATTTCATGTGTTGCTCTTTCTGTGAGGGGACAAGTGGGAGGTCCTCTGACACCATCTGATCCTATGCAGTGAAGATGGTAGAGGAGTCTTTCTGGGTGTCTGTCATGACTCATGGGACACCTGCAGTTTCCACTGCCCTCCTCCTGACTACTTCACACCTCCTTCTCCCCCACCTACCACCTCACTCAATTTATGACCTGGAGCTTGAATACAAATTTTAAAAACAAAACAATTATGCTGTATAAGCCCCCAAGCCCCACAATACAGCCTTTCAATGTTTCTTTGGCATTTCTATTTTTCTATGGCAGCATAAAAGCGTACAGCGTACACGCGAGAGTCGTTTTTCTTTGCCTTATATAGGAAGCCTAGCTGCCTGACTAGTAGAAGCCAGTTAGCTGGTCCTGGATCTGGGCTGGTGGAGCCAGCTTCACTTCACACAGAGCAACCTAACAAAGTGCAAAGCATTTATTTTCCCTGTGTGAGGTATACTTGCTTTCTTTTATTCTGTATTATTTTAAAATTGTACTGTAATTAGTTTTTGTCAGTCGGTTGTGAGTTGATTGTGTAAAACCACAACTGCACCATTTTCAGGTAAACTTAATTCTGTTTATATTATGCAGAATGGGCATGATTACCATGTCCTTGAGATACATTGAACCGAGTGTGTGTGTGTGTGTGAGAGAGAGAGTGAGTACATCAGGAGGTTGTAGCTTACTGTATATGGAACTTAAGGTCATATACATGTGCCACACTCGCCTGAAGACACTACATTTTCAACCTTGTTTAAATTCCCCAAAAAGACATCCTTCCTGCCTCATGTAATGTTGATAATAATCTCTGGTCCAACATGATTGACATGGAAAATGCTTATTAACATATCTGGCTGCCATCCAGTGTTGTCAAATTAGTGATGGTAGTAAAGCAAGGTTGCATTTTTAGAGAAGCAGAACGAGGCCTTGGATGCAGCGGACAAACACATGCAGTTCAGCAGGAGAGGTTTTTATGTAGAGGGAACCAAATCCACCATGTCCTTTTGTCTTTTATTTAATTTAAATGTAAAATTAATTATCAGTTTACAACAGTAATCAGGGTGCATCCTAGTCTTTTGGTTTTCTTTTGTATTTTGTGTGATGTAAAAATCTACAAATGTGTTATCAAATGTCATGACTGATGAATATATGTAATTTAGTCTTTTTTTGGTGATGCATGAATGACAGTGCTAGCTGTATGTATATGATTGTGAAGATAATAAAATGACTATTTTAACTTGTGTGAGGGTGTCCTATGTGGATGAGACTGGACTTAATAAGAAAGACATCAAATGTAACAATGTGCCCGTGGCCACCAGGATTACCACTAGCTAGTCCATTCACCCGTATTCTATACAGTGTGACAGATGGCCAGCAAATGTAATCCACTTATTACTTTAGGTTTACAATGTAACCAGCTACAACTCTGAGATATCATAGAAGTTTGCCTCAATAGCATCAGAGTGGCGACAACCTCTTCCATCTGAATTGTCTGGTGAAACAAAATCTAATAACTCATTGTAAAATATAGTTTTATCATCAGCCTTACTGCTTGCTGCTGGCATGTAGAAACCATTTACTGGTGAAACCACATGACAATGTACTGATTTAGTTCAGACTTCACTACCATTTGTAATTAAAGTGAAAATAATTCTCAGTCCTACTTTTAGTTTCTCAACAAACTTTTATTCATGTTTTGCATTTACATATAATACAAACCCCACCCACATCATTCATACCCACACACAGGTGAACAAGGCTGCTTAAGTACATAAAGCTTTGGTATTAGTCTCGCTTCCATGTGAAAATATTAAAAGGTCCCCAAAAATGGGTAGTCAATTCTAGAATGAGATGACGCATTAAAAGATTTGGAAGAATAATGTGCAGCGGCTGGTAATTTACAATTACTTGTGTTCCTTAGTGTCTCCAAAAAAAGCAGTATTGGCCTGTGGCAGGTTGTCAATACAAACACACCTAAACATCTACCACAAGCTCCTCCCCCTCCCGTGGTTGTCTATGTCTACTCCCTTTCATGCTTATCATTGGTATAT
>NC_140373.1:6705000-6740000 GCF_054491055.1 Hypomesus nipponensis | reverse complement strand
AGAGACCGTCTCGCCCACACACACACCCACACACACACTACACGCATACTCCCACTCCTACTCACTCACACCACAAGGACATGCTCACTTCTGTGAGCAGGAGCATTCAACACAAATCCCCCCCCCCACACACACACACACACTAACCCTTACAGCTTTGCACTTGCCTTGACAGCTGCGGAGACAGCTGCGGTCGCTGCTATACTTAGGCCCTGCTTGCCGAAGTTCACCATGGTCTCGTAGCTCCGCTCCTTGGCCTGGACAATGTAGTCATCTATCTCCTGCACAACACAGGACAAGAGAGGCTGAGTGCTTGCAACAGAGAATGCGGCTGTGCAAGTAGGCCTTCGTGGTCAACCCATACTCAAGAAATGACCAGTGTCAAATATATATCTATAGTCTCTGAACAAATAAGAGATGCCTTCCAGTGTGCAGCGTCATGTGGGGGGGGAGAGAGAGAGAGAGAGAGAGAGAGAGAGAGAGAGAGAGAGAGAGAGAGAGAGAGAGAGAGAGAGAGAGAGAGAGAGAGAGAGAGAGAGAGAGAGAGAGAGAGAGAGAGAGAGAGAGAGAGAGAGAGAGAGAGAGAGAGAGAGAGAGAGAGAGAGAGAGAGAGAGAGAGAGAGAGAGAGAGAGAGAGAGAGAGAGAGAGAGAGAGAGAGAGAGAGAGAGAGAGAGAGAGAGAGAGAGAGAGAGAGAGAGAGAGAGAGAGAGAGAATAGTATTACCTGTTCTCTGGAGGACAGGAGAGGGTGCAGACACTTCCTGTAGATGAGGCTGGCTCCTCGTGTGTAGGGAGACAGCAGCCAGATGACAAACGCTATCTTGATCTCATAATAAAGAGGAAACCTACACACACACACACACACACAACAAAAAATGATCACCAAACATCCAATTAATCATTGCATATAATCAGACTCATTAAAACTGTATTCCCACACATTAATATCCCAAGCTCCCCAATTAAAAGTAGGGCAACTTCATTTCAATAAACCTTGATTGGTTTCCTCTGGTTTCCCTGACCAGGGAAAGCATACCAATCAAAAAAAGGCTCTGGGATTCCTTGTTGGTATGCATTAACACAATCAATGGCAATCAACCGAAATGAGAGCATTAACAAACTAATGTTGATGTGTTAACTAATCAAATTAACTAACCAATATAAGTATGTGAGTTCCCAGTCTTACCAGGCTAGTGTGAGGTCTGTAATGGTCTCAACCACGGTGTAGAGAGCAAACACAATCCAGTACATCATCCAACGCACCTGAGGGGGACAAGCAACATGATCAATAGATGATCATCATTGAAATAAGCATTACTGGGATCCAGAGCGAGATCAATATCATTTTGTTCATCTAAATGACTGTGGTGATCACATGACCCCAATACAGGCCACCTTGGTTCAGCTGAAGAGGAGGTGCCAGGAAACAGAAGACCTCCAGCCAGACAGAGACGGTCTCTAACCACCCTACTTGGTATTCCCTTCCATCTCTCCCCATCTACCTCTTATCCACAACACAGGGGCTTTCTATAGCATTTCAATTTCAAAAGGAAAAGTGGGGCGGACAGACAGACAGACAGACAGACAGAGGCTTCCTGGCTCTAGCCCCCAGCCTAGGCAGGCATGTGTGTCTCTGGAGGTATTAGCCGATGTGTTCAGCCTGAGTGAGCTCTGTCAGATGAATGTGGGCTGGGCTGTTCACAGCAGGAATTAGCAGCCTGACAGGCAGCCTAGCCCAGGCTCAGGGCTCAGAGCAGGCTCAGGCCCTTGCCTTTTAATTGGTGGCCTCACAGTGAACTCCCAGCAGCCCCGTGACTCGCCATAGGGGTGATCAATGCACTGCACCCAGGACAGGGCGGAGGGAGGGAGAGGATGAGGGAGATGGAATAATAATAAAAGGGAGAGAGAGAAGAGAAAAAATAGAGGGAGATAAAAGAGAGAGAGAGGAACACAGAGAAAGAGAGAGAATTGTATTAGGCCTAGCCTATCCAATCGACAAGTGAGTCAATCTTATTCTCTTTCTCACCATTGATCTTTCTCTCTCTGACAGTTTTACCTCCAGTCATGGGGTTCATAACATTAGGGTCTGACCTCTGACCACACAGAATGATAAATAGCCTCCTGTAGCCTCCATTTCAGCTGTCTGAAACTGTCTAGTAAAAACACAAATTTAACTATCTGAAACATTCAAATTGCTTTACAGTTGGTTATAAAATGGTCTGAGACTCAATTTGGTTCAATCTGTGGATATCCTAGCCTCTTTAACTACAGTAGACATAGCTATCGGGCATGAAATAAACTAGCTGGCAACCAAACTGCTCCACTCCAAACCAAGCATTGATTCACAGTAGTTTAGCTGTAAACAGACCATGGGAGTGGAACACTGTAGCCCAGAGGTGTAAACACATGAGCTGTTGAACTTGTTTGAACTACATTATTCATTAGATGACAGCCAGGAGCCATGGTGACCTGCAGTGAGCCCCACTGCTCTAATGACACACTACACCTGTGAGATGAATGAACCTGAAACACCAAGACAAAAATGTGAATGAGCTAAGATTACTGAGGTAAATAAGAGAGTAAAATCACCACCTTAATGTGTGCCAATTTAAGCCTATACTTTAATTGTACTAGGGATAAAGTTAAGCTATGCTCCTTACACAAGAACAATACTGTGCTTTGAAGAAATCTTCTCACCTTTTATATCTAGGCCATATACAACATAACAAGGCCCGAGTCAGATCTTTCCTTTGATCTTAAACACATTTTCACCCACTTCAGAACAAACCCTCCTCAAGCAGCATACAACGGTAAGCTAGCAACACAAAGCAGGATCTATCCAGGGCTATTCTGGGTCAACTCAGAGCAGAGTTTTTCTCAATTACTACTCCGACATTTACTGCGTGTTTGAAGACAAACTAGACCGCAACCGTCGTGACATGTTCTAAAACGGCCCTGGCTGGCGGTGGAATGCTCTTGTTTATTCCCTTTGCACAGAAACCAGCAGTTAAATGGGCCTGCAAACTCAGTTAAATTAACACTCCACCTAGAAAACTTGTGAGGAGAACATTCTCTAAGTAGCTTTCTAAAGGCAGCCTTTCCTGGCCTCTTCATGGGCCGGTAAATGTGTTTAATCAATTGAAATCATCTGGATAAACTTAATTTAAACAGGACAACCATTGAAACCAGCCTTGTTGAGTAGCTGTACAGCACTAATATTACTGACACACATTCCATTATCTGATAGTATATGTCAGCCCTTGCCATTTTCCCCTCATCCTAATGTGCAAAGTTAGTGGTTATTCTTGAGCTCTAGAGCAGTCAGACTATTACAGAGTTTGGATCTGATTAATTTGGCATCCAGCAGGAAAGCAGAGACAATGCTGAATATAGCCAACAGCCTTGCTAGCTAATCTTAACATGTATAAATGTAACCAGCCAACTGCTAGAGCTAAGCTAATGCTTCTGTAGGCAATCTTGTTAGTCACGTCAAAGCCACCTTTCCTAGCTAATCTTTTTTTGCCGAACCTGCTGTCAACAAATGTCCTCGCCAATCATTTCTGGATCTTGTAGGTAAACTGCAATGAGTTACATTACACCACTGCAATTTGACCCACACCCCACTTTCTTTGTTGCACGTGCAATGCATGGCTCAGCAGTAAGATGATGTTCAACTTGTGATAAGTTTATGTGATGCAATGGAGCTTATGGTCTTTTATGCCCTAAAAGACAGAGAGTCCTATGGACATTTACTGTAGCAAGCTATGCTTTACAGATAAGATGCTTTAGTAACAGATACTGTGACAGGCAGACAGGCAAGCCTATACAAGGAGTGGAAGATGAGGAGGAAGGTTAGAGGGTTGGAGGGAGAGGACAGGAGGAGGAGAAAGATGAAGCAGAGAAGTGAAGGAGGGGGGGGGAAAGAGGAGGTGGAGAGCGGATGAAAGAGAGATCGGCGGCTGGTGCTGGGTGCAGAGAAAGGAAGGCTGGAAGGTAGCGTGTCGTCTGTTTGCGCCTGAGGGCTCCTCTGTCCTGGTGAACCTTTTCCCAGTAGGAACACACTGCTCTATGCTGCCTGCCACTGGAACCAGCCGAAGCAATCAGATGTCAGACTGAGCTGCACACCAATCTCCTGGGGACGCAGCACAAGTCTACTTTTACATGAAAGAATAGGGGAAAAAAGGAAGACTAGACAAGCAATCTTCTCATCTGAAGCACAGAGCAAACTGTTCAGAGCAAACTGTTCAGAACACACTGTTCCACATCCCTTTCACACCTTTTGATGTTTTTGCTCTGAGTTATCTGTAAACACATTACAATGCTGGAGAATGAAGATAGACAGATCTTCTGCCAAACTCTCTCTACCCGTCTGAAAGGTCAAACCATTGTTGTCTATAAATGACATGAGGGTTGGCAGGAGCTAAATCAGCCTACCAAGTGGGCACCTGCTCAGGTCATTCATTTGAGGACAAACATGAGCACAAAGAGCACTGCAACGAGACCGGGAGGGTGTGTTTGGGGGAGGGAGGAAAACAGAACAGGATATAAGGAATGAGAGAGAAAGACAGTGACATGTCTGGGCTTGTACTGCGCAGTCAGTGAACCCACCCAGGTATAAAAAACGATATAACATTTAGATGTGTTACCTAATCAGACCCGACATTCCCATACACACATTTGTTTGCGGCCCAGTCACAACCTACCCAGCAATAAGATAAATGTATTCCTACTTACATATTCCTTGACGTTTTTGGTCTTCACTGCTTTGTAAGAGTAGTAGGCTGGATACAGGGTGCCAAAGACCAGCCTGTGTACAACAGAGAAGAGGATTCATGAAGAATCAATTATCAGGATACATTATTAGACTAAATGTTGAGTTCTGAGCCAAACCTCCATAACCTCCGACTTGTATAAAGACTGCAGTGTTTATGCTGTGGTCGATGTTTTCCAGCAAGTGTTCATCCTTGCTATTCTGCCACCGAAACCATTTGCAGGACAAAGAGTCCCTTTTTCTCCCTCGAGGAAGACCTTTGAGACTCGACAGCACTATTGTAGTCATACCTTGTAAAACAAGTCTGACAGTGTCCTCACACACACAGTGTCTGAGTGTGTGAGGACTCTGACTGCCAGGCAGTTACCATGGCTATTTGCATGTGTGGCCTACAAACCCAACTAATGTAATGGTGCATTTAGCAAGGCAAAAACACTGAACGGTAAACAACGCCCACAGAGACACCATCACAATGACTATGCAGAAGCAGCTCTGGTTCAGAAAAGGCCTCTACATTGGATCGAGTCATTCTGGTGCACATTGACAGATGTGATGTAGAGGACACTCCCTGACATTTCAAATTGTAACGTAAGCTCCATCCCTGAGCCAGACTGGCAGTCACTCTGCTGTACCAGTCCACTCAGCAGCGTCACTATTTAAGTGACCATACTTTCCTTTGCCTTGCAGGCTTTCCGAAAGCAGTGTTGAACCTCCTACAACACTGACAGTAGTGCCAATATGGCCTGGTATAACATAGGCGGCCTTACAGCTTCCCTTTAACCGTCAAGGCGAGGAAAGATAGGAAATGACTTTCTACTCAAGCTTGCTATTACAGCATATCTCTGTCTGGGTAGCTCCATATCTGAAAAACACAGAATGATAAATCATCTGGTCTGCACAGATTCCTGTGAGTTACAGAACATCATGACAGAACACTTTTGTAAGAGACATTGAGTAATACACAGGTTTTCCACCTCACCCCCCCCCAGGAGTTGAGTTGATGTGGACTAGTGTCGAGAGAGAGAGAGAGAAGGGGCAGAGTATTTATACAACGGTGAAACTCTCCCCTAGTTTTATGTTTCATGGCCTCCATCCAAAGATCCACCTCAGCCAGGCAAGAGTCCGCTGTTTATTTTCCTGCTGTTTCCATGGAGACAGCCGAACAGATTGTAGGCAGGCCACGGTTGTGTCCCCCCCCCCCCACACACACACACACTCTCATCACTCTCCATCCAACAACGGTCTCTAAGCTACAGTGGACCTCGTCCTCACAACAAGGGTGTAACAAGATGTAATTTGAATGTCTGTATAACTGCTAATCTGGTACTTGTATTAATGGTGGCCTGTTGTCAGGTTAATAACAGGTATTTCTCTGCTCATTTGGCCGCAGAGCTAATCAGCTTTGACTGCCAGAGTCATTTCGCCTCCTCTTCCACCCACAACAATGAACAACACACTGGCTGGCTTTAATAACAGCATTCAAGCTGCATGGTCTTGAGTGAGTAACCCATTCTAAACACACCCTTCGTGGGTAATTCAAAATGCACTCTTCAGTTTATAGTGTTTGCGCCTTTTTTGCAACACACCCACTAGTCCAAGGAAAGCAAATATACAGCCATTTGATTGACAGAGTAACAACGACACTGAAGCAGGTAGGCTATTATTATTAACATCTGTTCTGGGGCTCTCCCTCATACCAGGAAGTGAAAAGTTCCCAGGGATAACGCTCTTACGGACAAACCTAGCTTACCACTTAACTGGCATCAACACTATTCCCCTGCTGCAACATTATCAATAGAATCTGTGAAACGTTCCGATGGAAAGCATCTCAGTCTACTGAGACTGTGAGTGTTAAAGCAGGGAAAAAGAGGGGCTTGTCTCAAGGCGGCCAACTCAAGTGCTGTCTGCCCACAGATTGGAAACAGCCAAACAGCAATGCACATGAGTAAAAGGAAAATCCACTTGTCATACAAGCTTCTTTACTGGAACATTTTACTAGGACCCAACAATCTCAGCCATGCTATAACCCCTCACCTAGAACATGAGCAACAGTACCGGTAATAGGAACATTGGCCTGCAAACAACAGTTGATGTAACTTACAACATGGCAGCATAATACATAGCATGGTAGAAGACACATGTAACTGATAAGTTGGAGTTCTTGGGTAAATAGATAAGGGTCCTGCCTGAAGCTCGCTGTGTTCCAAATCAGCTTACTATATCTGGTAGAGCAGTTAATTGGCTATGCTGCAATGTAACTGTGGAACACAAAAGTCTATGTTCAGGACAACATAAAGTACTGATGTACATGGTACAAATGCAATGCCATAACTAATCCAGCTGACAGAGACACCTGTCAGAGAAGCATATGACTATCGTTCATTACATACTCTGCCACAACTAGATCTGAGTTTTAATACTCTGTAACTTTGAAAATCGCTGAACAAAATAGGTTAAAGTATATTGCTAGGCCAAAACATTCAGGTCTCTGGTGTGTAGTAAGGATTCAGGCAGAACCCAGGGACATATTGTTACCTGTCTGAGAAACAAAATGTCCCTTCCATTGCTAGTGAAAAACGGAGACTACACAATAGCCCTCATCTCAAAGAAAACACCCAGACTGTAGCCTGCAGCCCACTACCTTTCCAGCGTCTGTTCTCACAGAGAAGGGCATCTCTCCATTAAACCACACATGAGAAGGAAATGAGGGCCCGCCGAGAACTTTCTTAAAACAATTTTTGTGAAAACTAGGGGCCTCTCTGGTCTCTGGCAGCCAAGCAGCTGAAAAAATAAACCCCTCCAACGGGCCCTGACATTCTGCTTTAGGTCAACTTTCCTGGTTTCCTGACACTGTACACCTCTGGCTCCTAGCGTGCACACAGGGCTGGGAGCTGAGCCAGATGGGGAGAGAGAAGGGCTGCAGGGGAGAATTCTAAAGATCCAGAGATCTGGAGTTCCAAGTTCCAACATCTGGTTTCAGATCAAGACCAGGAGAGAGACTGATTACTTTTCCCCTTCAGAAAATACAGGGGCGGGCAGGCTCACTGGTTAAGCGCAAGTACCACAGTTTGATTTCAGACTTGGGCCATTTCCTGCATTTCCTCCCCCCTCTCTCTCCTGTACAAACTGTCACTATCCAGTAATGCATACCAATGCCCCAAAAAATATATATATTAAAAACGAAAAACAGAAAGGAATTGTTTTGCTACAACATTATAGCTCAACTTTGCTCCATTCAGCCATGGAGGCCCACCCTACATGTCATATGGCTATGCCCAGGCACTGGCCTTACACCTAGCACACTGTTAAATTGGTTTTAAGAAATTAACTCTATTACGCTAACCTAACATGATAAGTATGCTTTGATTACCAATCAAAGATAGAAAAGTTCCTGTAGGTTACAAAATCAATTATGTATTAGCCTAGAAAATATGCAAACAGCAACTGGGAATACTACGTCTAAACTACTACTACTTTGTCTTATGTAAAAGCAAGTGAAACACCTTGACAGTTACTGATCTGGGAGTGTTCAGCCCTGTCAACCGACATGTTCTATCTCAGCAGTCCAGATAAACTTGTTATACACGCATCGCTGAGGAATGGGATCTTGGGATCTTGTGACTCGGAGTGAAGAAAAGTGTATTAAACTGTGGGTAGAAAATTTGCTTACAGCCATGTTTTATTATTGATGATTAAATGAACCACTTAAATAACCAGCCCTGGACTTGATACATATATAAATACCTGAGTTATGTTGCTACCAGAATAGGAGATACTCCTAATGACTATTTTTGAATTCACCTTATGTGGGCTATAAATTCACTGAGTGACTAGCTTATCCCAAGTTGGTGTCTTCATGTTTGTTTGAAGCTTAATATGAAATATTGGAATCAAATGTATCAATCACTTGTCTTAAAAGGCAGACCATAATAATTCACACCATACTGAACGTGATGGGTAGGTGTAGGCACTTGGAAACATGAAAACAAGAAGATATGGTAAGACCAGAGAGAATCATTACGACAACCAAGAACAATCTCTTCTCTCCTCCCACCTGGTACAGAATTCCCGTCTGTCCGGCCAATGGACGTTAACACAGTTTCTCCCAAAATGTACCACCACAAGTCTACATTGGTAGTCAGCTATTTTAGCTGGCTAAAGTATTCTTCAGAACTATTATTGTTGGATGGGGCCTGCTACTCAAGTTAGCTTTCTACCTCTACATAGCTTGATAACTATATTGGTAAAAAAATGGCTGTGATAGCATCTTCCACAACTAATAAACACGTTGGCCACTACATTAACTAACTCATTAATAGTTGCTTTTTAAGTATTTGTTTTTGGCTATTGTAGCCTATAAGATGACCCTCTAATCAGCTAATTTCCCTATAAGGAAAAACTCTGAGCAGCTAGCTAGGCGTATGAAAGTGTGTAACAACTGGCAGCTAGACAAGACAGCTAGCATTCGCAAAAATGTATGCTAGCTAGTGCTAACTAGACAAACAAAGTTAGGACCCAATGTCATCCAATCACGCGAACATAGTCTCCAACCCATTAGCTAACTAGCTATCTAACTGTTAGCTGCTAGCTGACTTCCTGTTTACTCTAAATCAAAACGTCTACTTACACAACGGTTCTTGAGATCATCCACGACACCATATTCTTAAGCGTGGCCGCGTGAGAGGGAAGACAACCGGGCCCCTGGATGTTGAAAGATACACCGGGGCGGTACCGTGGACACCAAGCTAACGTTAGCTAACAGCTAACATAAACTTCGAGACAGAACTTCGCTTAACGTTCTGAGGTTAAAAGCAAACTTCGAAGAAACATAATAACCTACTCATCTCCGTAAAAGATAACGTCCAGTTATTGAATTTGGTAATGGAGCCATAAAACAAGGCAAGCGCACAATTAAATCCTTTGTTTTGTTATTTATTTAATCACCCTGTCAATTCCTCCGGGTCTAACACCTCTCATCTCCTCTCTGTTCCTGGCACGCAAAAAAGGTGTTCCAGCAGTTGGTGACGTCATTGACACGGCAAACCTCCTGGTCAATGTGATTGGACAGTTACGTTTATTTACACCAATAACTAACAACTATTGGTTCGTATTGGAGTCCCTTACGGTAATGCAGCGAACTCTATGTTTCCTTTCCTGATTGGCGAAAAAGCGCTTCGTGGCGAAAGTGGACCATTGGATGAACACAGCGATGAACGGCATGGTTTCTAATTCATGCGCTGTTGTTGCGAGGAAGTACAGTTAAATAATATCCTCATTGGTTATCAGGCATTGATTGAAAAATGAATACATTACAATGGGTCAGTGCGCAGCAGTGCAGTAAAGAATTAACATATAAGTTATTATGGAAACAGACTAATCTTGTGTATCTAGTGAAGAGTCCTTAACTATTTTATCACAATAATGGAGCAGACAGCATGGAGTTATGATACATCAACATTTCCCAAACATACTGTGTGGATTGTCGATTCCACAGTCAATCATGCTGCTGTGCACTGACAAGTCTAGGCTGACAGAGAACATCAACAATATTTGCGTGGTTACATCAGTGTCCAGGGGATAAGGGCTGCAAGGCTACACAAGCACATACACAATTCCCTATGCATAGCTCCAAATTAGTCAATAATTCACACAATTAAAGTTTTATTCATCCCTTGATTGAAGCTAGCAGAAATACTCAAGATCATCAAACGCATTCTACCTTGGTCCTGTCTCTCCGATTGCAATCACAGGTGTTCAAGAGGTTTGAAATTAGATTGGTGGTGGTGAATGAAGAGATAAGATAGGCGGTCGCCTTTAGCTGTTTGGCTGCAGCACATCTCGTGTTTGACTCTGGTTTTGTAGTGCTCTCTGGAGAACGTATTTATGACCAGGCACGGCTTAACAACCGTCTCAGGAGCACAGTGATTTGTGATTCTATCAGCAGCGGGATATCTTTCTCCATCTCCCGCCCTGACCCGAAAGTGACATAGAGCTGATTGCCTCCAGTGTACCTGCTTTAAATGGCATTGCACAGCATTGTGACAGCACCCCCTCTCCTTTATAGTCAGCACAGCACAGCACACAAAACGCAACCCATCAGGTCTGCCTGAGATGAGCAATAGAGCCGGCTACGGGTATTGAACGAATCCATGTAGGCTGCTTGCCGCGAAAAATATGTACAATATTAGTCACATTATTACTAGTAAAAAATTATAGAAAACCAAATACTTTTTTGTGTTAACGCCTATCCTTAACCTGTACTCTCTTAACCCTGTACAAAATAATTTATATTAAAATATAGGAGGTCTTGAATTTTGTTTTTTTTTCAACAGTGATGCCAATAGTAGTTTAAACATAATAGCCTATAATAAAATAGTGTCTCTGTTTACACCACTGCAACATAGTTTTGTATAGGTATTTCATTAGCGATATATTGATATTTATCAGAATGACAATTTATATGGTATGTTACAGTATTTTTCTACAAACTGCAGTCATCTTCATTTTTCGGACACTAAATGTTTTCCTTTCCTATTACAGTTTTTTCTTCAGAGCACTACTTGACAGGGAAAGTCAACGAAGAGGTTTGTGTCTGGCGGATGGAGAAGTCTGCTGCTGCGGTTTTCACGGTTGCATGCCTTGGGAAGCGGAGGGACACACATTGTACGATTGCAGTGATGTGCTCCTATGTTCGTTTTCCACTGAGCAAAAGGGTGACTATTTGCGGGTGGAGACTGCTAGAAATTTAAATCCCCCGGGTTGCGCTCGACACTTTGAAGACGAATTATAGTCTTTTTTATTTCTTTCTGTAGTGGATTCTTTAGTTCAGTTACATGTAGTAAATGTCACCTCGATAGGGCGTCGGTGTTGAAGTTTTTGAGGGGGTTTTCACTCTCAGCGAATGGCCATGGCGGTGGAAGCGCGGCCAGAGCTGGTTGGGAAGCGGTTCCTGTGTGTCAGCGGAGAGGACCCGCTGAAGCTCGGGGATATCGGGCGCTGGGGATGGCGAGCCGGAGTCGTCCGCGCTGTCACCCACCGCGACAATGACAATCCTGAGCTAACGGTAAAATTACAATGATTCGTTTTTACACATTTTGGGGACACTGATATGCTGCGAATACAGAAATATGGCTAGCATCTCAACGGGAACAAGTAATATTTAATCGTTTATCTTTACCTACTTGCATCAATAATGTACATTTGTGTTTTATTCGGCTACTGTAGTTGTGTAGTAATAAATACCGAGAGTAGATTATTGAGTGTGTAGATATTATTGACTCGCGAGCCATAGAACTCCCTTGCGAGTGAGCCTCTGCCTGTAGGGGGGTCGTTGCTCGAGCAGACTTGTCAGCTCAGCAATGTCACTACACGAGCAAATGGGGTCTGTCGACTGGAATTCAATGAAACAGCGTAGTATGTCTTAAAAAATAAAAATAAAAATAAAAAAGATATATATATATATATAATCTTTGATGTAGACTCAATACCATAAGTACCAATACTACTGTTCAAAATCAAACACGACAGGACAAATGAATGGCATTAAACTGCTGAATAGTCACCGTGAGAGAGTTTGTTAATTTACAAAAGCAGCCTATTTAGTTTGATATAGTTGCCTTCACTAACAGCTGATTGACTAGCCTACAGTAAAGGATTTAAGATTAGAAAGCCTAATTATGTCACCCGGCTGCCACTCCTTTGTAGTAGCCGTATAATGCCAAGAGCATTACAACGTGTCACAGAGTTCGCACAGAATAATTCATACTGTTCCTACACACGCCCTTTAACAAATATTGTTCAGTTCCTATGTGTAGATAACTCCAACCGCTTTCTGTGCTTTACCGAATGTATCCAATAAAAAGTGCCAAACACGGTGGAACAAGGAATAAATAGTGCGATCACATTGGCTACTTGGATTCAAGCCTGACTTGTGTGTAATAGGGCATTACAGACTATAATGTGCCATCTATCTCATGTAGATAGAGGACTCACATGAAATCAGAGGTCCTCATGTCCTGTCACTCTGGCATTCTTTCACCTTCAGTGTTTAGAATTTCAAACAGGCAGCAGATCCCACAGTGGGGCCAAAACTGCAGGCCTCATCTGTATTCTGATGAATGGAGATCAGCCTGGTCTGGCCGGACCCTGCCATTGTCCTCCTACAGTCAGTGTGTACTGTAATGCTGCTGGTTCGTTTGTTGTCAGTGACTGACTGACAACGGGCCTTGGGGTCACCAACTGTAGGGGCGATGCCTAGTGCTAAGGCCCAATCAGCAGATACTGAGCATGGGGAGAATGTTCCATCACAACAAGGTGAACGGCCCCGGCCAGGCCTGCTGCTGCTTCTGCACAGTCCAGGAATCTGTAAACTGTGTGCGCGTGTGTGCTCGTGTTTGTGTGTATGTGTGTCAGGCAGAGAATAGCACTACGGTCCAGAGTACAAGTCAAATGAAAAATAACTATGCATGAGACAAAGCCTATTTTCAATTAAATGTGAATCTTTAGGATTGCAATACTACACTTTTACCATACTGCTTTTGGGCCTATGTAGAAATAGTTTGCAATATTGTAAATATTAGGCTAGCCTGCCACATTGCCATACACGTATGCAATGCATTCTACTTGACTGCCTCTTTACAGTGTTTCAGTGGTACAAGTGCTGTGTTTAGTAGGGAACCTGAAGGTGTAATGTGATCCTGTGGGGTCTGTGATCCTGTGGGTCTGTCTCCAGCACCCCTCCCCCACTGCACCACAACATAAGGCAGCCATGTCTGAGGTCTGCTTGAACATTAGCCTACTGTCTGAGCTGATCACAGGGGAGGAAGACAGGGAGGCAGGGGGTCATGACAGGATGTTGGACTCTGTTCTGCTGATGACTCTCTGCTACTCATATTTACGGAAACACTAGGTTATTTGAGGTGGTCTTAACAACTGTGCCAGTTGATCATCCGATCACTATCTGACTCATGCAAATCAGCCGACTACCCAAATATTTTTTTCAATAGTGAAACACTAACACATTAATCCTTTCCATTGAATGAAATCTATAATGTTGCAACATAGCCTAGATGTAACTATGTGTACTTGACCAATTAGCCTCGCTGTCCATGATCTTTTCTCAGTTCTCTTGAGGTGTGACTCACTGGAAAGGTCTTTGATATTCCAAAGACTGTGAGAGATGCTGGGAGAAAAAGGGAGAGAGGGCAGGTTGTGGAGATGTAGGTTGTTGGGTTTGATAGATAAAGTGAGATATAGCATTCTAGAGAGAGACCAAGAGAGAGAGCAGTAGCTCTGAAGTCTCTCATTAGAGCGAGCTGTGCCGGCCCTTGTGAGCCTTGGCCAGGCTGACTGACAGCAGCGAGAGTGTGGGTCTTTCACCAATGGCTGGACAGCATCCCATAGCAACAGCGGCTTAGCCACGTGAATGACAGTTCCTCTGAGTTCACTTGCTCCAACATTTTAACTGCTTCATCTCCACAGTACTGGATCAGCAGCTCATGGCCAGCCACCAGCATTGTGGATATACCTGCTATTGGCACTGTGCATTACAAATGAATAGGGAGTCTGCCATTTTCATTGCACATTGCTTCATTCTGTAGTTGGACCTGTTAGCAAATTCTTTCATGATTTTGCTTAATCAGCAGTCTTTGAAAAACAGTTTTTTTTGTTCCTTGTTTTGTTACGTGCAGGTCAGACAACAAATGGTCAGTCTGCAATAAAAGACCCAGCCCCTTGCTTTCTCCCCTGGCCTATTAGCCCCCAGGCCCATTAGCCCCCCAGACATCCAATCTTCCACCCTCAAAGCCTACAGCCCCCCAAGCCCCTGGCTCTTCAGCCAGTCCTCCCCAGCCCAATGCTTTTGTACCGATTCCGACCGTGCTTTGGTTGAATAGGGCCTAGCTAAGTAAAACCAGATGGCCAAAGTTTAGACTGAACCGTATATTCCTTTTTTCACTGCATACTTTCACAAATCAAATAAATGGACTGTTACTCTGAAGGGCTCCACTCAAAATGTTTTGGCAGCAATATGAAAACCATTTTTTTTTTGCTTAGTCGTTTTTCTCTGAGGTGGCAGAGGTGGTATTTGACGAGCCCTGCTGGAATGCTGTTGCTCTAATTAAACCGAGCCCAAACAAGTCACCTCTTGTTACCCTATAAAGGTACTTTAGGTTTGTTTGTGTTGTCAGATTGGCTACTTCTGCTTGATGACAGTGTGTGTGTGTGTGTAATGGTAAGTAGATCTGCATGACAGTAGTGAAGATAAGTGTAACATCATCCACTGGGAAGCAGATATATGGAAATTATCATTCAAACATACTTTATTATGACTTTCAGACATTTACTCATCCATCCTAGTAGGAAATACTGCAATAGCTCATCTTCCTTGAGTCAAGTTTGTGAAATAGTAGCACGTTACCGATGTGTCAACCAGACCTCATCCTGTTGCCTGTGTGTGTGTGTGTTTGTGTAGGCCTATGTGTGTGTGTACGTCTGTGTGTGTGTGTGTGTGTGTGTTGGACTACATTGTTTCCCTGCTGCTCAGGCACATCTGGATAACAAATGAGACTATAGGACTTGTTTTGTCTCCTCTAGCTTGTTGTTAGGGTTCTCTAGCAGTTTGGCAGGATCTGAAAGAGTCTCGAGTACGCCCGCGTTTATTTAGTTTTGTTGTGCCTGAGGCACAAAATGGCAACACCCACAAGCAGAGAGGGAGGGAAAGGAGAGAGAGAGGCGCAGTGTAACACACCTTGAAAGAGGAGATTGACGGAAGGGCTTTTGATGCCTTGGAGCTCAAACAGGTTTTTACACTCTGAAAGTGGTGTGCACACACACACACCTTTCATTGAGGTGTGGTAGAAATGTGGCATGTGGCGTAATGACGCTTGGAGGGAAAAACCACAGACGTACTTTATGTACATGCAGTACTTCCCTAGGATGAGCATGAGAGAATGGATGCACATTGGCACACTTTTGTTGAATTCTGCAATGTCTTCACAATGTGGTCCAGGCCATAGTGCACTGAGACATATTGCATTTGTGTATCTACTTTGCATGGGAACTGAACCAAATCCATCTGTAGTGACAAAATATATGTCCTCATTTATTCAAATTCAGTGGACAGTATTCCAGATGTGTGTGTGTGTATGTGTCAGTGGTTGTGTGTATAAATATGCAGTTTAGGGATTACAGTGGGGGTTGCCTGCCTGTCTTCTCATGTGATCCGCCTGCATCTGTCCTCTGAGGATTACCAGTTGATGCATGGAGTACAAAGTACGTGTTGACACTGCAGCAGCAGCAGCCATTCTACAGGAGATCCAGGCCACTGGGCTTAGTAAGGTTGCCTTCCTAACAGAAACCTACATTCACGCTACTTTTTACAATTATTAGCCTGCTGTAAATGTTGCTTGTGGGGGGGGACGACGACGACGACTTCACTGAACTGTTCTGTACTGTAACACCAGTGTCTGTCCCAAAGGGCAAGGTTCCTTTTCTTTTTCCTCTGTGTCTGTTTCTCTCTGTGTGTGTGTGTGTGTGTGTGTGTGTGTGTTGAGAAACAGTATTCTTTGTTTGGAACTTCTGATGGAACTGGGAGGGTTGTGAGTGTGTTCTATGGGTTTCATTGATTGGTTCCATACAGTGGAAATTTGACCTTTAGCAGATGTTTGAGTGTGAGCCAGAGCCCAGCGTGATCCACTCTGCAGACAGTTTTCTCCTTGTTATGTCCAAGGAGGGGGAAGAGAGAGATGAAGGCCGACAGGATAAGGAAGAGGCATTCAGAGAGAGAGAGAGAGAGAGAGAGAGAGAGAGAGAGAGAGAGAGAGAGAGAGACTATGAGAGGGGGGGGGTTAGAATGAGAGAGAAAGAGAGGTTAAGAGAGAGAAAAGGAGAAAGAGTGGTGGTAAAAAGATGAGAGAGGGCGAGAGAGAGAGAGGGTGAGAGAGGGAGAGAGAGAGACGCATGAGGTTAAAGCGAATCACTGACGTTTCCAAGTAAGCGTATGCACCACTTGATCATGTTACAGTGTATTCGAGCGCTGCCCACTCACCATATGAAAAGCAGTGTGGTTGTTCCTTCTCCGTACTGTCTGTGGAAGTAGCAGGCTCTGCTCGGCCTCGCGCCCCGCTACCAACAAAGACGGTTGGAAAAGCATGTTTGGTAGACAGGGTCTCATTAGTTAATATGATCCTGTCCAGCATTTGGACGGGTTATATATCACTTTGTGTTCAATGGAGAATATGTGAAGGTTCGAGTCAGTGCTTTCCAGTAAGGCTGCGTCAGAGAGGGACCAGGCCTCCCTCTAACACTACGTTGCACCAGCCTGTAGTATTTAACACCTTCTAGGCAGATTTATCATGAAGGCTGGGGCCTGTTTTTAAAAAGCTGGACAGGTTGGGTGGTAGGACAGCAGCATTATGGAACTGGTGGTAGTCTCCCTCCTCTGTGCTACATTCCCATGTGTTCTAGAAGCCAAGACAAATCATTCTTTTGAACCTAATCTGAGACACAGACACTACAATATTATCTGAAAACTGGACAAATGAACTGATCCAAACCCATCTGTGTTTTTATTGGTAAAAGACAGCAAGTTTAGAATGGAATAATTTGATGTTGTAACAGTGAGCTGATGTTTGAACTGGACAGTTACTGGAAGAGGAAACAGCTACTGCTGTGTAGGAAGTGCCACAGGGCCAGCTCAGTGTGGCATGACCTGGGAGAACATGAACAAGAGGCGGAGGCCAGGAGAAAGATGGAGAGTAGAGAGGTGGAGGAGAGGAGATGAGCTCTGTTGAAGACAGGAGATGTGAGAGTTGTGTGGGAGGAGAGATGTTAGGAATAAGAGATGAGAAAGTTGGGGATCTGGAGCAGATGAGGGGAGGTTGAAATGGAGGAGCAGAGAGGCCATATCTGCTGGGCCAGTTAGGCATTCTGAAAGAGCCGCTTAACTCATCTGGAGCCATGTTTGTGTTAGCCCCAGCCAGTCCTCTCTCCTTCCACCTCCTTCCTCCAGCCCAGGCTGGGGCCACATTGCTCTCCTGGGGGATGGAACAGTGAGGCCCCGGGCTGGTGGTCCTGGTTCTGGGGGATGTCAGGGAGAGAGACAGAGGTCTTTCAGTGTGGACGACACAGTGTACAGACCTATCGTTGTTTCTGCTGTCACTATGGCCCCTCCTGATAGGCTGAGACAGTGGGCTGCTGGGAGATGGATTCTTGTTCTCTTTACTATCACCTCTACTTTTAACTCTGCTACTACCACTTAAGCTGTTGAGGACAAATACTGAACAAGAAAAAGTCTTGGGCTACTTAGATGCAGGCTGAGGCAACGATACATTTCAAGAGCTTCTTTATTCTTGAATTAATTAACTTTTGATTGAATGAAATTGAATTGCCTCCACCCTGGGACAGTATGTCCGATCCTCCAGCGCCCAGGCCCTAGCTTCTGGTGGTTGCTGCTGGGTAGGCCTGCACTGGGGCCTGGGACAGTGGATTTGCACTTCTCTCCATGGCCCCCCCACTTCTCCTGCATGCGTGGGAGAGAGGTGCCTCCCTGGCCTGCTAGTAATTTAGGGCCTCTGCAGTGAGCAAGGAGCCCTGCTGGGGTTCACACAGGGCGCGGGGAGGGGGTCAGCCTGCCAAACAGCCCGCCAGACAGCCTCCCCTCCTCTGCTACGCTCTCCTCTGCTCTGCTTTGCTGCAGCCTCGCAGGCCGGTTGTAGCTCACCAACGCTCCCTAGGGCCTCTTCTTCCTCCTCTCCACCCACTCTCTTCCCACCTCTCATTTAGCTAGCTGCTTCCCCCCTGGATAGCAGGCTGAAGGATGTTTTCCTCTCTACTCTTGCTCGCTCGCTCTCTCTCTCTCTCTCTCTCTCTCTCTCTCTCTCTCTCTCTCTCTCTCTCTCCTCCCCCCTTACCTTGTCCCATCCTCCTCCTCCTTCCTCCTTCTCCAACATGACCCCGGGGTCTCCAGCTTGAGCTTCCTGTGTTTCCCTCCCTCCTCTAGTTTAGCTCCACCCTGCTTCTGTTCCCTGAGGTCCTCCTGTCCTGTCCTGTGTTGTTTTAACTCTTTCTTTTTAGCCAAGATATTGGTAAATGAATGCAAGGAAATCCCTGTTACACTGCTTCTAAAGTCCCTTTTATTTTTACATCTAAGATTAACTGCAGATTATTCGTTACTACGTCCTTACTAAAATGCATTTTATTCAGTGAACCAGAATACAAGAGCATTGCTAATGCCTCTAAAAATTTTCTCCCACAGTTTTCTAGGGCCTTTTCCATGTTGATTGCCTCGCTGTTAAGTTCATTTGTGCGTTATATAACGGTGCTGTGCTATGTTGTGCAGGCAGGCGGGAGTGTAGCTATGTGAACCCAGGAAACATGCAATCTGAAACCCTCGGAATTCTAGCCGGCGTGCTGGAGCAGGAGGAACAGACACGTGAGGGGCTGACCTCAGACTATCCTCGTTTTAGAAGAGAGGAGAGGAGGAGGAGGGGGAGAGGAGAGTAGGAGAGTAGGGGTGTGCATGAGTGAGTGTACGTGTGTGTGTGTTGGGAAGTTACGGCTAGTTTAAATCAATCATAACAGTACATTTGACAAGAATATGACTGCTAACATTTTCATGGGGTCTGAGTTCCAAATGTGTCTTTCCACCCGATGGCCCTAAACTACCTCTTGAAATACAAATCAAAATCCCTATTCTGCTGAATCTGGATGATCAGGGTTCAGACAGAGCAAAGTTCAAATCTGTGTTTGTGTCAACAGCCTAGTGGAGATAGGTCAAAATGACTCTAATTGTTTACCATGAAATGCTGTTGCCTTTTTTTCCCAGACCAGATGACATACATGCTTCAGTCTCTAGGTGGGATCTCCTTATGTCACTTAATCAGCCTTTTGTTTGTCTGTGTGTGAGGTGGAAATGAAGTTTCCATCCTGAATGAGAGCAGTTGTTTGTGTTTGCTGTAATTTGGCCTTGAGCCCTCAGAAAAGGGAGCGAAGACGAGAGAAAGGGAGGGAAGTATTGAGGTCTGGCTTCCATTAAAAGGCTGAAGAATCATGCAGTGTTTCTCCCCTGGCATTCAAACATGGGGATCTGAGTGGCTTTCAGATGGTCTTGTCAGCTCTCCGATGGCTTGTTTATAGATTAACATGTCTGCGTTTGTGTGTGTGTGTTTATTTAGGGTGTGCCATTGACAGCTTTCAAGCTGACAGTTTACTTCCAATAAAATCCAGGTATGTTGTGTATGCCTCAGGGGTTACATTTACATTCAGTCATTTGGCAGACGCTCTTATCCAGAGCGACTTACAATAAGTACAGGGACATTCCCCCCGAGGCAAGTAGGTTGACAACGTCATTTGGCACAGCGGGGAATCGATCCGGCAACCTTCTGATTACTAACCCAACTCCTCACCGCTCAGCCATCCAACTCCCACCTGGGTTACAGCAGGTCAGTAGCCCTGACTTGGCAGAATGGCGACATGCCTGTTTAGGGTGAACCATCAACAGATGAGTTTGTTTATTTCTCCTTCAGAGGCACTCTCTGCTCTGCGTCTCCTGCAGGGAGAAGTCGCAGATGACAGAAATACCACAGATCCCACAGTTTTAATGAATGTGTTGAGTTGGCACAGCAAACAGGAGCTGGAACAGGAATATAATCTTCTCATAGTTGAGGAAGGCAGGTCCTGAGGTCTGTACTGCTGATTAAACTGCAGTTCAGTATCCAGACTGGGCCTAATTGATATAATGAACAGATATAATTATGCTCAAAAACAAAATTTTGTCCAGATTAGGCCACGGATCCTGTGAAGGCGTAGGCTACATGGAAGCCTTGTTAGTTGAAGTGTTGGCCATGAGGCCTAGGCAGTGGATAGAGCAGAGACTAAGGCCACAAGTAAGAGAGGTTTTACAGGAGATTTACGTGATAAGTCCAGACGGCCTTTACTCTTCACAGCTGAAAGACATTAAGTCCTCTCAGCAACAGGACGAGCAACAACAACAACAACAAAAAACACACACAAAGAGGGAGAGAAGAGATTGGAGGAGAGGGGGTGGGGGAAGGGCCGGCTCCAGCAGAGCTCCTCAGTGAGAGGTCACTGTGTGCCATGTCACGGTGTCAGCTGCTCTGGGATAGGCCATAGCATGAAATATGACTGGGGAGGAGCCACCTCTAATCTGAGTAGAGAGAGCGAGAGAGAGAGAGAGAGAGAGAGAGAGGTGGGGGGGTGGGCGGGAGACTTGCATGAATGACTGGACACCCGCGCATTTAAGATTAGAGTTGTCTTCTTTCCAGGAGATTGCGTTGGATGTGTCTGTGTCATAGATGTGGTGCATGACCTATTGGTGGTGGGATGCGACAGTTGGTGACTGATCCTGCACTGTAATACGGTCTCTCTAGTGTTTCACGGTTGGCTCTCATTTCTGTGTTTACTACTTTCCCAGACTTCCTGTTTTGAATGTTGCACAGTGCGAGATTGGAAGCATCGACCTCTGGGAATAGTAGTAGTAGTTCATTTATCTTCTGGGGGGTGGGGTTAGGACAGAGGCAGAGAGAGAGAGACAGAGAGAGAGAGAGAGAGAGAGAGAGAGAGAGAGAGAGAGAGAGAGAGAGAGAGAGAGAGAGAGAGAGAGAGAGAGAGAGAGAGAGAGAGAGAGAGAGAGAGAGAGAGAGAGAGAGAGAGAGAGAGAGAGAGAGAGAGAGAGGGAGAGAGGGAGAGAGGGAGAGAGGGAGGGAGGGAGGGAGGGAGGGAGGGAGGGAGGGAGAGAGGGAGGGAGGGAGGGAGGGAGAGAGAGATGAAGAGAGATGAGTGCACATGTGGCACTAATGCACAGTTAAATGGCTGTGCTATTTAGATGTGCCGTTGGACAGATGGCTGCTAGCAATCTAACAACTCTATCCCTCTCCGTATCTCTACTTTCTCTCTCTCTGTCTTTGGTTTTCTCTCTTTCTCTCTCTCTTTCTCTCTCTCTTGCTCTCCTTCCTGTCACTGTGTTCCAGCCTGCCTGGTTAGATAACTGTTTGAATGGGCAATTGCACAGGAATGTGGCTGACCTGCTTCTAGCTTTGTGTCATTCAAGGTCTGTACTCGCAGTCTCTAGCGCCTTCTCTAACTCTGTCTTCAGAGACTGGCTGTTGGTGACTCAACCAGAAGAATGGCATGCCTTGATTGCCTGTGATTACACCGAGAGTTAATATTTGTCAGCTTGTAAGTGTGAGCCTTAATGTAAGGCGCACTGACAGAGTTGTTCTTCTACTCAGGAGCACAGACACAGGGTCGGTAATGTCCCTGTGATGTGTGTGATTTCAACACCTTGGAGAATCCTACAGCCTAATCCAATTTGCTCAGCAAAAAAGAGGATTCTGAATGTGTGTGTGCGCAGTCTGCGTACCTGTGTGTGTGTGTGTGTGTGTGTGTTTTGATAGAACTGACAGTCAGTCTGTGAGGCTAATAGCATTACAATGCAGCTAGGAGCCTAAAATCGGAGTCCAACATATGTCACTGCTGTTTGGCTCTCTCCTCCCCTCTCTCCTCTCTTCTCCTCCCCTGTGTGTGTCTCTCACTCTCTCTTTCTGGTGTCACAGAGCTGCCTTACTGACACTCTGGCTGTGTCTGTCACTTATTGATAGCTGGACTATATGTCAGTGAATTACAGAGCAGCTCTGCACCGCATGTAGACTGCTCATATTGCGGGACACAATACCGTTTAACTCTTTGTTAATGTACCTCATCAGATTCTTTATACTATTCCATACCATTTTCTGCTGATCTGTGCTCCTGTACTCTTCTAGGCTGTGCTGTCCTGATGAGCCCTCTTTGTAGTCGGACCATTACAGTAGTAGTCTTCCTGAGGGGGGGTAGGTGTGCAGTGCAGTGCAGTGCAGTGAAGCAGTCAGCTGAGCTGAAATATGACCTTGTCTCTCATAGAGCTGTGAATAATTGATCACAGGCTGTAAAGATAGGCTGTGCACTGACACACACACACACACACACACAAAACACACTCACTTCAAAAGCCTGAATGGTGGGAAGACATATTTCATAATCCCTAAACTTAACAATATGAGACCTAGTGGTTTTTCATATGTTCAGGAATGGCCTTTATTAATCAGTCAGATGCTGTAGTTTCTGTGGAGATATGCACATCTGTCAAACATCTTGTCCAGTGTCTGAGTTCACTTTCTAATGTTCTTTGTGTGTTTCCAGTCCAAGCTCATAGCTGTGGTTGCGAAAGTCTTGGCTTTACAGAGAAGGGCTGAAAGCTCTTGATACACAAGCCAAGGCGGCCCAGGCAGAGACTAGCCCAGCCCAGGCAGAGACTAGCCCAGCCCAGGCAGAGATTAGACTGCTGAAGGGAACATCATCATGCAGAGCTTGTGCAACAAGAGCAGGGCTTCATGAGACACAAGTAAGAGGTAGAGGGAGATACAGAGAGGAGGGGAGACTCATTCTACTGCAGAGAAGGAGAAAGCAGCAAAATGGTTTATTAAACATGCTTCATTGAACGGTGCTGTGTAGTGTGAATGTGAACTGGATGTAAGTTGGGAATTAGGCCTACAGTCTTTTTTTTGCTAGAATGAATCCTCTGCTAGAAGTCTTGTGCTGGTGTGTGTGTGTGTGTGGTGGAGGAGAGGAAGGGCATAACCTTAGAACTACACAATTTCTACAAACATCTGAAGAGGTAAAGCAGGATGGCAGGAATTCAGATGTGTTACACTGGACTCAACAACATCCCAGCGTGGGAGAGGAGAGGGGTGGTGGGGACTTGTTGTCAGAGTTGTCAGAACTTGAAATGAGAATGTTTTATATGTAGGCACACGGGGTGAACCGTATCTGTATCACAGTGTACATGTGGATTCCCAGAACATGACCAGCATCCAGGCCTACACCGTCCTGACACGCTTCCAGCCTGTCTATAGGTCTCCACCCCTGTCTGGGTGTGTCTAGACTGCTCTCTCCCCTCACAGAGATGCCCAGTCGCCACCATGGGAGACTGGGTATCTCCCAGTCCCTCTACACCGCCCCTAGGCCAAGTGCTCCACCGGCGTGGCCGGGCTCTGGGTACCGTGGCGTGACGTGGATCGGTGTGGCGTGCTCAGAGCCCCACTAACCCAGAGCAGGCGGAGCGGCCCGGCTCAGAACATGTGGGTTCTGGGGAACAGAGGAGCTCATTGTTCCTCCTCTAAAGCCCTGTGTGTGGAACATTTTTTACCCTCTCACTGCACTGTCAACCCCCATCCCCTCTAAGTCTCTCGCTCTTTCTCTTTTTCCCTCCATCCCTCTCTCTGTTTTGAGGCAAAGTCACATGAGTAAATAGAAAGCCTAGTCCTATTACAGATTTCACATGGCGGCTTGGCTCTGGAGAGTAAAGGCTGTTCATGTGATTAGCCTACACATTTTCCTCCAGAGTGTGAACTCAGAATCAGACCTACATCACCTACACTGGTCCTGTGTGTAGCAGTCAGGCAGTTTATTGAAGTTTATTTGCCATTTGTAACAAGTACAGGTTTATTGGATTTATTTGTTCCTGCTCCTCTTGACAATCCCCAGTGGCCTATCTAAACCTTTAACAAATAATGTAAACCTATAATAAATCATGTAAACCTATAATAAATACTGTAAGTCCTAACCTGTATGAGGTACTATATTTTACGACAATATGTCTGATAAAGTAAGAGGTCAAGGTCAGTTGAGAAGTTGCGTTCAGAGTTTGTGTCTGCGTGGGGGGAACAATTCCTCACAGACTTCTTTGTCTTCCATGAATTCCCTCCCTTTTTCCTGCACTGTTTCATTCATCTGCTGTGTGTGTTGCTTGTGAACACATGGGGGCTGACATCCAGCCCTCTCTCCTCAGTTCAGAAATACTGGAGCTGGGACAGCCTCTGCCCCAACCTCCTGCTGGCATCCTGGTGAATCCTGATTGGTTAATAACTGTAATCAGACAGGAAGTCTGGCGGTGATAAGAGTGGGTCATTTCCCCCCTTGTCTCTTTACTGCTGCTAATGGGGTATTTTCACTAGCCGTCAGCCTGCAGTTTTTATAGTAACTGTGTGTTTGTGTGCGGCAGTGTGCCTTCTGTGTGTGTTTCTGAGTATTCAGATGTGTTGGATGAGTAGTACACCACCTGACTTACCTGTGTGTAGGATGACCGCTCTGCCCTCAGTTCTTTCCTCCTACTTTATGACCAGGACACAGCATTTTACAACAGGTGTAGTTAGAACTCTCGTCACTGCATTACGCAACCTCATTTGTCTTGCCAATTATTGCTGTCAGGCTGTAATAGGCCATGTGTGTTGTTTGGCTAGAATGTTTGGATTTGATTGTTGGGATGTAAACCATGATGGAACTGCAGTCAGCCAGAGGATAAACAACTGTGTTCAAGGGGGGACTTCTGTTTACATAGTTGGCCAATATTTGATGACAGAAACTACAACAGCCTATCGTCTTCCTCTTGAGTTGACTTTTATCTCAGGACACCAAAATAAGAAGAACCAGATCCAGACTGGAAGTGTGAGTCAAGTAGTGAGACAGCCAGACACAAGAGAGACAGCCGGACAGGGAGACAGGTAAACAGGAATTCAGTCAGTCAGCCAGGCAAGCAGAAGAGAACAGGAGGGATTTTCCCATGCTACGGTGGCTGCCCTAGATTTCACCAAGCGATTTTCTAGATGCAGCGAGCTATTATTAGCATGTTATTGTCATGAGAGGGAAAGAGAGGGAGCAAAGCTGTTATTAAAGGAATAGGTCTCCCCTCTCGTTTTCTTTAATCCTGCCCAAAGTGGAGATGAAGACATTGAAGCCTTGTGTGCTGCAAATGAACTCCTCAAGTGTCTACTCAAGACCACACTCCTTTTTGCATAGATCAAAATCTGGATGAGCTGAATGTGTTAGAGGGTGAATGTATTAGAGGAGTGTATAAATATAGGGAGAGATGCATGTGGTTATTCCTCGAAACAGCCACCTTCACATGGATGTTCTCTTTCTCCTTCATCTGGGAATGTCTTCTGGATCACTTTCCTCTACGAGTTCAGTGTTGACAAGTATCGGACCTGGAACCTGAAATCTGTCCCAAATCATCCTCCCTGGGTGTCTATGCCTTGATCCAGTGTGTGTGTGTCTGCCTGTTTTGTGGTGTGTGTGTGTGAGGCAGTCTACTCTAGAGAGATGTGATTACATGGGAAGAGGCTCTAATTTGCTCCTCTACTCAACTGGAGAGCTGCTACAGAAACAGCCAGTTATTTTGGGAACTGTAGCACCCCCCCCCCCCCCCCTTCCCGAGCCTACACATCCTCGGCGTCTCCCACAGGGGAAGAAAGCTGGGACACATCAGCCTGCTTATGGCTGTTTACTCTGCTCTCTCCCTCTCTGGCACACATTCTTTATTCTCTTCTGCTTTTCTCCCATTCCTTCTTCCTTTTCCTCTCTCTGCCCCCTGTTCCCTCCATCATGCAACGCAAGAGTGTTCTTGTGCGCCTGTGTCTATGTGTGTGTGTGTGAGTGTGTGTGAGTGTGTGTGCAGTCATGGTGTTGTGGCTGACGAGGCTGACCTTGATTGGTAGTAGATGGTTCTTGAAGCTGTCGTAGCCAATTACTTCAGCCTGCTGCTCTCTTTCCTCTTCATATTACTGTCGTCTCACTGAGCTTCACAACAAGCCCAGCCATGGGGACATGGTTCCCTCCCTCCCCACCTCTCCTCTCCTTTCATTTCCCTCTCTTCTTCCTCTGCCCTTCTTCCCTCGATCATCCTTGAACAGAAACAGATATAAGCCTAAAGACTCCAATTCAATACAAGGTACAGCCTCAGTTGACCCAAGTCAGTTTGTTCAAGATTACATCAAAACGTGTCACTGTATGTCCCAGAACCCTGCTTGACACGTGTCATGTGATGCTTGAGTGCTAGGTTCATTACTGGCCTGTTAATGCTGACCGGAGCCAGCCTCCACACTGCCCCCCCCCCCCCCCCCCAGAGCCTTCTAATGAGGGCTGATGATTGAGCTGGTTTCCAGTGACCCCTGTCTTTGTTTTCTCCAGTCCTTGCTGTAGTCAGCTGGGCAAACACATGATGTCAGAGGAAACACGTGGCAGGCCAGGGACCACCTCTGGGCTGGAGGGGCACAGGGTCGGGTGTGTGTGTGTGTTAGCTACAGCAGTGATGATGATAGTCAGCTGGCCAAAATGGTATTGATCTGTGGGATTGGCTTTAATAAGTTGGTATGGATTTCAAGGGAGAAATGCCCAGAGGATTTGATGTTTCTCAGAAGAGTACTTGGTGGTCATGGTTACGACCCCCGGGCATTCTGTTAAGTTGCCTGTCTTCCTGACAGTGTCATTGAGCGGGTTAGAGCAGGTTAGGGCCAGGGTCAGACCAGCCCTGATATAGCTCATACTATGTAGTCTGGGCAGAGGGAGAGATGTCAAGTGTAATAGCAAGCAATAGCCTTGCAATGCAATGTTTAGTGTCTGGTGTATCATACAGGCTTATATCAAGATATAAGCTATAGTGGTTATGTTACAAGGAAGGTCCGACTGAGAGACAGACAGACAAACGTCGAAGGCAGACAGGCATGCTGTGAGGCAGACAGACAGGCTGTAAGGTAGACAGACAGGCTGTAAGGCAGACAGACAGGCTGTAAGGCAGACAGACAGGCTGTAAGGTAGACAGACAGGCTGTAAGTCAGACAGACAGGCTGTAAGGCAGACAGATACGCTGTAAGACAGACAGACAGGCTGTAAGGTAGACAGACAGGCTGTAAGGCAGACAGACAGGCTGTAAGTCAGACAGACAGGCTGTAAGGCAGACAGACAGGCTGTAAGGTAGACAGACAGGCTGTAAGTCAGACAGACAGGCTGTAAGGTAGACAGACAGGCTGTAAGGTAGACAGACAGGCTGTAAGGCAGACAGACAGGCTGTAAGGTAGACAGACAGGCTGTAAGGCAGACAGACAGGCTGTAAGGCAGACAGACAGGCTGTAAGGCAGACAGAGCAACAGGAGTGGTGGGCTGTTAAAGCTCATCTGTACTCTCTGTCAGCTAAGCTGAGACAAACATGTTGTTATTTCTTACACTGCCAGGCACGGAGGTGTCTGAATGTGCGTCAATTGTCTTTCTCTTTGTCCCTCCCTTGAACTGGTATCCCTACCGCTCTCTATCTCTCTCACCCTCTCTCTTACTCCCCTGTCTGTTTTTCTCTTTGTCTTCCTCTCTCTCTCTCTCTCTCTCTCTCTCTCTCTCTCTCTCTCTCTCTCTCTCTCTTTCTCTCTCTCTGTATTTCTCTTTGTCTCTCTCTTTCTCTCTCTCTTTCTCTCTCTCTTTGTCTTTGTCTTTCTCTCTGTCTCTTTCTCTCTGTCTGTCTGTCTGTCTGTCTGTCTGTCTGTCTCTCTCTCTGTCTCTCTCTCTCTCTCTCTCTGGCTCTCTCTTTCTCTTTGTCTCTCTCTCTCCTCTCTGCAGTCAGTAGCAGTGTGAGAGCATCGTTCTCTGAATCTCAAATAGATCCTCTATTCCCACATTGTGCTTCATGCAGAGAAACACTTCAGACAATAGAGTAGCTAGTAGTCCGTCCCTCCCCAGCAGGAAAGACACCACAGAGACCACAGGTTTAGCATGGCCAAGACAAAACCATCGCAGCCACAGATTGAGCTATTTCATTTCCTTACCCAGATCAGGGCTATTTGAATCCAGTGCATGATGAGATTGCTCGCTTCTTCGCTCCCGCGTAATTGCGAGGCGGAGTGCAGCCTGCCAACCAGCCAGTAAGAGAGCCAGCCAGCCAGCCAACCTGCCAGGCAACTCAGAAACAAGCTCTATATTTCCTCTGGGCTGATTCACTGGCTGGTGATTTGTATTCTGTTCATGAAAGCTGCTAGAGACTTGCTCTGCTTGGCGCCTAGTAACCAGGTTTCCAGCATGGTAACCACTCAGTGAAGATGGCCGAGGTGGTCGGGGGGCCAGTGGGCAAATCATTATAATATGGCACGGTGGAAACACTCTCCAAACATCTTACATTTATTTATTTCATATCAATGTGAAACCATATAATACAAACAGTGTTTAATATTGTACGTATAATATCTGTATTCAGACCAGTAGGCTGAACCTTTGTAGCACCTATACCAGACTGTTACAATAACAAGCTCCTTGATTTGACAGAGTGGAGCTTGGGGGGGCTCTAACAAAGGGTTTGGAGGACGTGAATTGAGTTCCTCGATCACATTGATTGTTTTCCATGGTGACAAAGGTGTGTGCGTGTGTGCCCTGATTGTCTCCCACGGTCTCTTTGTATGCGGAGGCTGATGGCGTCTCTGCAGGCACATCTTGCGTGGCGTGTGTGTGTGTGTGTGTGAGAGAGAGAACGTGTGTGTGTGTGTGTGTGTGTGAGAGAGAACGTGTTTGTGTGAGAGGAAAAGTCAGCTAATTGGTGTGCCTTTTCGCCTGGCGAGGAGAAGAGCCGTGCCTTTTGGGAACGACATGGCTCCAGAGGTTGAACTAAAAAGTATTTAATTGGATCCGCAAGATTCACTCTATCTCTCTGCTCTCTTTATCTGTCTTTCTCTCCTTGGTTTCTGTTCTCTCTCTCCCTCTCTTTCTCCCCTTGCTTCTTGTCTTTGTTGCTTCCCTCTGTTCTCTTACGTTGGCTCCAGTCCATATCCATTACCTCCAGCCTCTTGAGACAAAAACTGTAGTCTGAATGTGTGAACCAGGTATTTAGGTGACTGTGTTAGTGTTGTGACTGGTATTTAATCAAAGATGCCCTCAGGCAAAGTATTTAATTTAGCAAGTTAAAAGGACATGTGGGTCTAAAACGAGAATCAGAGCAATTCTCCATAATAACTGTCTGTGTACCTGTAGGTATGTGCGTATCTGGGGGCGGTGCCGTTATTCCATCCCAATACCCAATGAGTTGTGAGTGTAGGAGCAGAGTGACTGACTTCAGTGTGTGCTAAGTAGCCACATCTGAAGGACTCTGATGCACAGCCTATGGCCCGATGGTTAATCTATGTCATATTTCAGCAGGGGTGGCCGTCTATTTATGAAATGTCATCCCGTTGACATGTTTCTTTAACAGCAAAGCGGCGAGCCTCTTTAGCACAGAGGAGGATGTATTCCAATCCTGTTACCGTGGAGATATCCGTTTAATGCGGTCATCACTGGTGACATTAATTGCTGCCCGCTTCCACAGTTTTAATCACTTTTGGAGACGCTCTCGGTCTCTCACGTGTCTCTCTATCGCTTTCTTCTGTCTCTCTCTCCTTTCTCTGTCATGTCGCTTTATTTATCTGTTCTTTCATGTGCTTGAGGGTAGGTGTTATCTGTCTGAGGCTCCATATCAGCATTAATTAGAGCCCTAATGGCAGTCAGAGGGATGAGAAACCCATTAGAAATGCTGCAACAGGACAGTCATGCCAGATCCACAGATCCACAACCCCACGTGTTCCTTTGAAATGCCAATGGTACATTTCAAAGCAGCTCGTGGCAACACCACTTGAGATGAGAAACAAATATTTAGTTCATATTTTCTCTCTCTGCTAAAGCTACTTTGTACGTCAGGGGCAGAGGAACACTCTCTATCAGGCTGGTTGAAGAATCTACATTTAGAGTCGCTGAGCAGGATGCTTCCCGACTGCTGTTGTTTCCTTCTCTCTCCCCCCCCTCCCCCCCCCCCACACACACACAGACACACACACCGTGTCAACAGTCATCTTATCTGCCCAGCACAGGTGCTGTTGTGCTGTCCTTTCTCTATACTGCCCACCTAAAACACACACACAGTGTGTTAGGAGAGATCTAACTGAGTCTCTCTCTCTCTCTCTCTCTCTCTCTCTCTCTCTCTCTCTCTCTTTCTTTCTCTCCAGCCCACCCTGTATCCTAGTGGTGTCCTGTGTTTGTCTCCATGTCATTAGAGTCTCTCAGCTGTTCCTCCCCCTGTCTAACCGGGGGAGGAATCTCTCACTCAGCAGATGGACCCAGAGTCTTTGTTCAGCCAACGCTTTGACAATAAAGATTACATGGTTTTGAATGAGATAGCCTAATCCAATCAAAGGCAGGTTAAATACCGGGGGAGGTTATCTTTCTCTGTTTGAAACATCAATGTTGAGCTATGCCACGGTTTTGGCTGTCTTTAAAAGCTCTTCATGCAGAAGTGTACAAGTGGGGTGTGTGTGCTAGCTGTGATTGTCCCTACATTGCCTTCTTTCAGATTTGTAGGCTGCAGTGTGCATGCATGCTTTTGCCTTTGCTTGCATGCATTTGTGTAAGTGTGTGTATTTTGTAAAGGCCTTTGTATATATATATATATATATATATATATATATGTATGTATGTGTGTGTGTGTGTGTGTGTGTGCGATTGCATGTGTGTGTGTTTACCAGGCCCATCCATTGGTATCCCTGTGCCCTGTGTGTTCCTCTGCTCCAGGGCTGTGAGGAGTGCAGTGCGAGGATAAAGGAGCTCTTTTAGTCCGCTAGCCTAGATGTTTGCAGTTCAGTCAAGCCCAATAAATCAGATTAGGTCTGGGCATGAGGACTAGGCTTAGCTACAGCTACTGCAGCCGGGCCCAGAGTGGGAGGGAGGGACAACTTGTATTCATGATTTGGAGAACGTTCCAGGCCTACCGTCTACCTGGAAGGAGACAGGAGGAGAGGAAGGCAGGGGGAGGGATGGAGAGAGCGAGAGAGAGAGAGGCTAGGGTGACGGGTGACATCGACCAATACGGCGGTGTCTGGTGTGATCAGTGTTGAGCTCGTCTGGGCCGCTGTATCCTGATGGCTTTGGTAAGGGGGGGAGGGGGTGAAGGGGGCGGGGGGTGAGGGGGAGGGAGAGGATTGTTTGGAAATCCCCCTGGCTGGCCGAGGGCTCCAGAGAGAAGGCGACTGAGTTTAGAGCATGAAGCTGCTGGGTCTCCACTCTCCAGCTAGACTTTCCTGCCCCCCCTCCTCTCTTCCTCTATCTCGCTCCCTTGCGTGGTTTCTCTCTTCAATGCTCCGTTTCTTCATTTCCTTTCCCCTCTCTCCTCCCTCTCCCTCCCTCTCCCTCCCTCTCCCTCCCTCTCCCTCCCTCTCTCAGTGGTCAACATGTGAGTCACATTAGAGGGGGGGTGGGGGGGTGGGACGAGGAGCTGCTTGCATAAGAGAGAAGGAAAGAGAGAGCAAAACACGGACAGAGAGCGAGGAAAAAATAGAGGAAAGCGTACTAGAGAGTATGTGTGGAGAGAGAGCGAGAGAAGACAGGAAATGCCATGTAGGAAACAGAGCCGGCCCGGTTTGAGTCCTCACACCTGGTTTGTGATAGCAATCTTCCAGCCCATAAATACCAGCGGGGGAGAGGAGGAGGAGAAGGAGGAGGAGGAGGAGGAGGAGAAGACGGGGAGAAGAGGAGACATAAGAAGGAGGGAGACGGAGGACGGAGTCCTAAAGCTTCATGGGATTGTAGAACTGACCAAAATCACAAGAAAGATGATGTCTGTAGTGTATTTGAAAAATAAATCACTTCATTTCTTGATCCAGGCTGGTAAACAGTCATCGGCGTTCACTGTGCGTTGCTAACAGGGTTCTGCGGAAGAACTTGTTGACCCAGCGAAGCACAAACAGGAGAGCTTGGAGATCTAGCACTGCCCAGGCCTAGGCTCAATGGGTTCCACACAGCACTACACTGTGCTACTACAAGGCCATGTTATTGAAGAAGACCTGGTTTTCTCCAGCTGTCTTTAGCAGGAGAGCTGCCAGGCTCCTCCAGTTCCTCTGGCCTGGCTGATGTTATCAGCCCCTGCAGGGTAAACAAACACACTGTGTTGCATCATGTTGTTGTCATTTCGGTCAGGGTTCTGGCTGGAATGGGGAAGCCCGCTCCTCCACGCCACTCATCTGAGACGCGTGTAGAGTACACATCCTGTTTGTCACGCTGCAGCGTGGGCCGCTTGTTATTGCTGTCGGAGGGCGAGCGCCAACTACTGTGTCCTGTGCCTGTCTCTTTGCATTTGGCCTTTGTGTCAGTGTGTGAGTTGCCCTGTAAATTTCATTTTGTGTGGTTGTGTGGGTGTGTGTGTGTGTGCACATGCGCAAGTCTGTGTCTGAAGGGGATCCATGTCTCAGAAGAGGGAGTGTTAGTTGACAGCGTGTGGCCCTTGGAGCCCAGTCTCCAGCTGAGCTCAGCAGTGTGTCTGAGTATGTGTGTGTGTGTGTGTGTGTGTGTGTAGAATTGCTATGACATGCTGTAGTAGTGAGTGTGTGTGTGTATAGTTGCTGTGACAGGCTGTAGCTGTGTGTGTCTGTGTGTGTGTGTGTGTGGAGTTGCTGTGACAGGCTGCAGCAGTGAGTGCTTGGGTCTTGCCTGATCTGCTTAGAGGAGGGAGGAGGGGTCTGCCTCCAACAGAGCCAGGCTAAACAAAGCTATTGTTTAATCCCTGTCAGGAGATCACACACTCACTCACTCACTCACTCACTCACTCTCTCACACACACACACACACACATGTTGACAGGTCCTCATTAGGTCCGTCTGCCTCTCTGTGGTTTCTCCCCTGATTCTCTTTATGGTTTGTTCTGTTGTGGTCGTCATCCTCAGAAGGGCTGAGAGAGCGTGGAGAGTCTCTGTGTCAGGCAGCGAGGGGTGGATGGCAGGAGAATAGTTTAGTGTACAAGTCAAATCTGTTTAAATCTATCACCCAATAACATGCACCATGAATGTGCACGGTGTTTGTTTGATAGGAAATGCAGAGGAGAGATCTAACTGAGTGTCTCTCTCTCTCTCTCTCTCTCTCTCTATCTCTCTCTCTCTCTCTCTCTCTCTCTCTCTCTCTCTCTCTCTCTCTCTCTCTCTCTCTCTCTCACTCCCTCTTCCTCTTTTTCTTTCTCACCTCTGGTCTTCTATTAGAAAGAATCAGTGGTTCATGAAATCAGGTCATATCTTTCCACCAGCGCTGCAGTGTCGTTCTCTACTGGCGTAGCTGCTTGTGCTACGACACGTACATTAGATCGCTACGCTGCTGGCCACAGCGCCTACGGATGCTCATTATCCTGTAAGGCCCTGTGAAGACACCATCATCCAGCCTATTTGTTCTGCTGGCGCCCTGGAATAGATTGGACAGAATGGAGAAGGTGACTGAAGGAAATTGGGCGGCGGGGTCATTTGCTAGCCTGTGTGAGTGTGTGCGTGCCTGCGTTTGTGTGTCTGTGAGAGGGAGAGCGAGCGAGAGGGAGAGGGGAACGGAGGCTGCAGACTGACAGATGTGATGGATTCCTGACAGAGAAAGGGAAACAGGGACACGGAAGGAGAGAGAGAGAAGAAAAGAGGTATTGATAGCGATAGACAGAGGTAGAGGGAGTGGAGGGAAGAGAGGTATAGACGTAAAGCAATTGAAGAGTGACTATAGTGAATGTTCTAGTTTTTCTCCTGTGAGCCTGGAATGACCCCTTTCTCACATTGAAGTCACTCTTCCAGGATGACAGTAACCCCATCAGTCTATCACAAGGTCCCTGTGTCAGAATGAAGGTCCTCCAGATGTTTACTGGCACAACTGTAGTACACACACACACACACACACACACACACAGACCGTCTGAAAGGCAGATTTAGCTTCTGTGCCTTTTTAGGGGGAAGCTGTGTGTGTCTGGGTTGTTCTGCTCTCTGATTGGACTGTTACGGCCTCTGCCCAGCCAGTCAGGGAGCAGTCCCGCTGCTTTTAGTGACAGGCAGATTTTACATGGCGACAAACCTCTGAACACGCACTCCAAACGGATACACACAAGTTGCAGAGAATCACGGCGCAAACAGACAACGGGGAAGCTGGATATTGCTCTCCTCCAGGCCTACCTGCACTTGTCTCAGGATGATTTTCCCATCCATTTTGAACTGTCAATGCTTCAATACCATACCTTTACTCCAGAGATAACAAAGGGTTGTCAGACGCTGTCATTCTTCCTCCGCTCTTGTTCTCCCAGCATCACACAGCCGTCTTGCTCCTCCTTGCTCCTCCTTTGTTCCCTATACCACTGGTGAGTTGTTGTCTCGTTGCTGTGACTGTGAGGTGGAGGGATACAGGGCTGTGAGGTGGAGGGATACAGGGCTGTGAGGTGGAGGGATACAGGGCTGTGAGGTGGAGGGATACAGGGCTGTGAGGTGGAGGGATACAGGGCTGTGTGGTGGAGGGATACAGGGCTGTGAGGTGGAGGGATACAGGGCTGTGAGGTGGAGGGATACAGGGCTGTGAGGTGGAGGGATACAGGGCTGTGAGGTGGAGGGATACAGGG
>NC_140373.1:6690000-6702500 GCF_054491055.1 Hypomesus nipponensis | reverse complement strand
GTTTCAACCTTTGGCCAGTTGTCCATATCAGTGTCCTGGGTGCAGATGTCCCTGGCAGGGGGTGGGGATGGAGCAGGGGCAGTCTAGGATACCACAGTAGAACAACGCAGGGGGAGATAGGGGCAGATATAATCACCCTCTCTCTGTGCGGTGTCTCTCTCACAATGTATCGGTTGTTCTCCATCTCGAGCACTTCGTCTTGCTTATACTATATTTTTCTCATTCACTCTCACATTCTCATGTCGTTTGACAATTACAAACCATTCAGAATAGGTCGGGCTGATCAAATGAGACAGGAAGGCTGTTTGCGTGCTAGTGTTTGGAATGGTGTGTGTGTGTGTCTGAAACTGTGTGTGTGTGTGTGTGAGAGAGAGCCACAGTGTCTAACCAGGAGTGACCTATTTTCCCTCTCGTCTGTGGTTGATGAGGACTGTGTAATTACAGGCCTTGCCTGGCAGAAAGCAGAGACACCAGAAGATGTTTTCCTCCGAGTTCACTTCCTTTCTTGCACCATGGTTTTTCAGGTTTCTTCAGCGATGATATTTCCAAGATGCTTGTCTATATACCAGTTCTAGTATACAAGACTGTGTTTGTAGTATGCTAGGTTACACCCAGTCTAATAGACTAGACAGTGTTAGCTGTCTAGGATATTAGAGTTAGTATCTAGAATATATCTAGTTAGTTGCTTGGCTGTACAAATCCTAGTGTCCTAACAGTACTGTGTCACTTGTATGCAAGGCTGCGGTGCTAGTAAACAAGGCTTTGACAATGCTGTAGTGTTGCACGTAGCAGGGCCAGCATGTTGTGCCAGCCTGTGCCATAGTTGCATCGTGCCAAGCTGTGCCTGGTCTCCCCACCCAGGCCATGGGCTGCCACTAATCCCCAGTTGGCAGCCTGGCCACGGGCTGACCGGTCGCAGCCTAGACACACACACACACACACACACACACACACACAAACAACAACCTCCTTCGCCTCTTCAGTACTATCCTGCTTTCGCCTGCCCTCTGTCTTCCCTTGAACCCGTCTTTTTTCCTTTCTTTCCCTCCCCTTCCCTCAATCTCTTTCTGTGGCTAATGAGGAAGACTCCTTTTTAACTGAACCTTAGTGCCCTGGAAAGGAGCAGTCTTAGCTAGAGGAAACACTCGGTCTGGTTCTAAGTGTTGAATTGTCAGCCAATGGAGGTAACGCTAGTCTTTGTCCAAGGTAGAGGAGCGAGAGAGAGAGAGAGAGAGAGAGAGAGAGAGAGAGAGAGAGAGAGAGAGAGGGAGAGGGGGAGAGGGGGAGAGGGGGAGAGAGAGGGGGAAGGAGAGAGCGAGAGTGAGAGGGGGAGAGAGAGCGAGAGAGAGCGAGAGAGTGAGAGAGAGAGTGAGAGAGAGAGTGAGAGAGATAGAGAAGGTGGGAGAGGGGGAGAGAGAGAGAGAGAAGGTGGGAGAGGGGGAGAGAGAGACAGAGAGAGACAGAGAGACAGAGAGACAGAGAGACAGAGAGACAGAGACAGAGAGAGAGAGAGAGAGAGAGAGAGAGAGAGAGAGAGAGAGAGAGAGAGAGAGAGAGAGAGAGAGAGAGAGAGAGAGAGAGAGAGGAGAGTTGTCCTTGATGGTGTAGGTGAGGTGGAGTCGCTCGTCCTCTGTGATCGGAGGGTCTGGTGTTGGTGCTGATTTACAGGGTAGGGGGAGGGATGAGAGAGATGGAGAGAGGGAGAGGGTGAGTAGGGAGACATGCACTCAGTGATCCCACTTGCTGCCAGCGGAGTGATGAGGGGGAGGGGCTTGTGTGGGGCACTGAGCCGAGCAGGGTGGGGGTGGGGAGAGAGAGGAATGGAGGGGAGGAAAGAGGGAGCGAAAACGAGGGATAGCTGGCGTGTGGTGGGGGAGGGGAGCGTCAGAGGGCATAGTCACGTGTGCTGCTCCGAGAGAGAGGGAGAGGGAGAGGGAGAGGGAGAGAGAGAGAGAGGGAGAGAGGGAGGGAGGGAGGGGGAGAGAGAGAGAGAGAGAGAGAGAGAGAGAGAGAGAGAGAGAGAGAGAGAGAGAGAGAGGGAGAGAAGGAGAGAGGGAGGGGGGGAGGGAGGGAGGGAGGGAGAGAGAGAGAGAGAGAGAGAGAGAGAGAGAGAGGGCGAGAGGGAGGGGGGAGGGAGGGAGGGAGGGAGGGAGGGAGGGAGGGAGGGAGGGAGGGAGGGAGGGAGGGAGAGATAGAGAGGGAGAGAGAGATATGAAAAGGAGGGAACGGAGGGAACGATGGATTGATGAGTAGGAGGTTGATCTGACTTGGTGTCAGTGCAGTGACAGCCCTGTTCCTCACTTGTTCTCTGTCTCTCTCTCTCTCTCTCTCTCTCACACACACAACACATTGAGCATTAGGAATGGTGTCGATGATAAATGGGATCTGTGAATCATTTTTGGTCGAAAATCCACATTGCACAACCTGCGCCTGTTAGCACTCTTGTCATTCACATGGGGTTAGGGTTGTGCAACACGACGTGTTTGGAAACTGGAGTTTCCCTCTCAATGCTTCTCCTTTGTCTCTGACACCCAGTGTGTGTCGAGCGTCCGCACACCGTGCTGAGACAAAAAACCCTCAATCATACACAGCCGGCGTGACATCATTTGTATCAGCCTCTGAAGGAAAGCTCGTGAGCTCACGCTGTCCTGAACGTTTAAATGAGGTGTGTGGGAGTGAACCGTGGGAAGTGCTCGGAGATAACATCGGCTGTCACTTACATGCACGCACACACACACACACACACACTTTAAGCTCGGGCCTGTTTGTTGTTTCGTGTCGTCTTCTGTTGGTCCTGTAGCAGAGTGCTTGACTTGGCTTAGTCCTCCCTGGCTACAGGAGGTAATAGGTCAACACCTCACATTCTTATCTGCTGGGAGGAGTTGCCTATTAAAAAGAACTCTTGGTCTGTGCTGTTGACCACTCAACACATCATTAACCTTCAGACCCAGCCCACATATCAGTGTTCCTCTGTGGAAGTACCAGCTGGAGAACCAGCAGGCCTATGATATAGTGCACTTGTTCACACTGGCTGGTCCAATCCGCTCGTTTGTTATGATTATTATGACCTGTGGTTTGGCCATCTATTTCTCATGTTGAAATGAAAATGAATCAACAAACAATGATGCTCTTCCTGTTTGGAGTACATGAACCGAATCTAACGCCTGCCTCTCTCCCCTTGACTGCAGGTGTATGTGGAGTTTGACGACCAGGAGTGGGAGAAGCGCGAGTGGGTGAAGGTGTACGAGGACTTCCAGGTGTTCCTGCTGGAGCACCAGCTGGTCTGGGCCAAGAGGAAGGAGGGAGGAGGAGAGAGAGAGAGAGGAGGAGGACTGCTGCAGGGCCAAGGGACCAAGGCTAAACACATCCAGTGGCCCACCCTGGTGAGTTGATAGCCATGACGCACATATTACACGCACACACACACACACACTACACACGCACACTTTCAGCCACTGTGGAAAACCATGTCATACAATATGTAGAGTTTATTTCTTGCATTCATTGCCGTGTTGTGTACAGGCATTGTAGATATTTATTGAAGGTTTCCTCGACGATCTTTTGCTAACACAGTTACCTTTATCAGATCATATGCATTTAATATACTGTTATGGTTCTGATCTCACGGCAGCATTGGTCCTGAATTTCAGCTTTATGGAAGCCAACTGTTCTATACAGTATGTACTCACATGGCTCTTGTGTGGTGGCGCTTGTGTTTACTGCAGAGCACTCACAGTTGCAGCTGTGTGTTCTCTCACACACACACTTCACAACACGCTGGTTGTTATGAGGAATGGGGTGATTTGGGGCTTTCTGAAGTGGGAGGTCTGTGTCTGACAATAAACTCATTATTTATTTGGAGAGAGGTTTGGTCCCACGGAGCACTTGGGGAAAATGAGAGTTGGTGCGATGATCTGTGTGTAAGCACACGTGCACGCAGAGACACACACACGCGCACACCAGCACGCATAAGAACATTGGGCTAAACAGGCGATCACAGGGGGGGTTTGGATTTTGTTTGTGGATGTGTGTTGTCTCCGTGCCTCTGACAGGCCTATGAATGTTTAACAGCTTCGGTGTTGGGCCTGCTCTCGGATAGGGGAGAGATGGGTGTGTTGCCGAGGAAATGTGCTGTTTTGATTATGTAACGCAGCACACAGCGCCATCTGCCACACGCAGGGGAGATAAGAGTTCAAAGTCTGTCAGTGAGAGAGAGAACGGGGGAGGCAGATCAACTGATGGGGAGGGAGGGAGGGAGGGAGGGAGGGAGGGAGGGAGGGAGGGAGGGAGGGAGGGAGGGAGGGAGGGAGGGAGGGAGGGAGGGAGGGAGGGAGGGAGGGAGGGAGGGAGGAGGGTTGGATGAAAAGTGACAGATATGGAGACAGTAGTAGGCCTACACTCTGGCTTTTCTTTTTATCTTTGATACTCGGTACAAAGATATACACACACAAACACACTTTACACATTACAAACACACTTTTGTGTATAAAAAAATAAATAATCTAATCTCTGCCCACCCTTTGGGTCTAGACTGGTCTGTAATGGTTTTTCTCCAGGGAGGTCAGGGAGGTCAGCGCAATGCCCTCTCCAGCAGCACCTCCAGGTTAACGACCACCATAACTCAGGGTGACTGCCCCAGACCAGCTCCTCGGGCACCAGGCACCAGGCGGGGCTCTCTCTGCCTTGTTATTAAACCATTATGTAACGTAGGCCTAATTACCTCAGCTAACTCCTCGCCAAACGCTAATTACACTCCCCATTCATCTCTTTGTCCCAGCATCAGCTGTGCTACTACTATTGTTGTCGGTCTTCATCTTTTCACCTCTTCTCCTTTCTGCAATTTTTTCTCTCTCACCCACTCTCTCTCACCCACTCTCTCTCATCCACTCTCTCTCACCCACTCTCTCTCACCCACTCTCTCTCACCCACTCTCTCTCACCCACTCTCTCTCATCCACTCTCTCTCACCCACTCTCTCTCACCCACTCTCTCTCATCCACTCTCTCTCATCCACTCTCTCTCACCCACTCTCTCTCACCCACTCTCTCTCACCCACTCTCTCTCACCCACTCTCTCTCACCCACTCTCTCTCATCCACTCTCTTTCCTTATTCTTCCTCACAGTGCAGTCATTATCCCTGTCCTTTGACTGTCTTCCCTTTCTCCGGTTCTTTCTCCCGCCGTTTCTCTCTGGTTACCTCTGTCTGTAGTCCTCTTTCCCTAACACAATCACAGCAGCTGGACTCTTTATTGTAGCTGGTCTTGCTTCCAGCAGAGAAGACATTTGCAGCCTTTACTTAGTCTTCCTGAGTCAGCATCTTGCTTCATCCAGTCTCTTTCTCTTTGAATCCCACCCCCCTTTGTCTCTTTCTGTCTCTCTCTTTCTTTGCTTCTCTCTCTGTCACTCTCTCTGTCACTCTCTCTGTCACTCTCTCTCTCTCTGTCTCTGTCTCTCTCTCTCTCTTTCTCTCTCTTTCTCTCTCTCAACGCACCATCACCTGCAGCTCTGGGGTCAAAAGCTGTGTCTGTGTCTAGTCTATGTTGTACCTGCGCTCTGATTCTGATCCTGATGTCACCCAGGCCAACCCAGGGCTTCAGGGTTTAGCCTACTTGACTGGGCTTGACTGGGCTTGACTGATCCAGAGACCATTGACTGATACACAAACCTATGTATTTCTTCCTCTGCCATGTGGGGTATGGATGTCAGTGCGCACGTGAACATGTGTTGGTGTTAATTGTGTCCCTATTAGTGATCCGATCCAGTGCTCTGCTCGAGATATGTGTTCCTAGAACTAGCTACGGACTGTGCTGTTAAGTCTGTTGACAGGCGTATTTATGCGAGCTCTGAGTGAAACTGGCTGATTCTGACAGCCTAATGTCCATGTTTACAAACACTGGGCGTCACAGGCACGTACACACACGCTTCCACACAGGCGAGCGGCCCCCCTTCCTCTGGGTTTTGAGCAGCCCGTCATGCTCGCGGGATAGATTATGCAGCGAGCGTTGCGTGGGGTGGAATGCAGAATATGAAATCACTCCTGTGAAGAACAATGGGGTTGATTTATAATCCTGAAAGCAGCCGCATGAGAAGTCATTACTCCGTCCAGCCAGTGAGCCAGAGCAGGCTGAGGCGAGCTGGCCTGGTGGGGTGCTGGGCTGGAGGGTGGCTGGCCTGGTGGGGTGCTGGCCTGGTGGGGTGCTGGGCTGGAGGGTGGCTGGGCTGGAGGGTGGCTGGGCTGGAGGGGTGCTGGGCTGGAGGGTGGCTGGGCTGAAGGGGTGATGGCCTGGTGGGGTGCTGGGCTGGAGGGTGGCTGGGCTGAAGGGGTGCTGGCCTGGTGGGGTGCTGGGCTGGAGGGTGGCTGGGCTGAAGGGGTGCTGGCCTGGTGGGGTGCTGGGCTGGAGGGTGGCTGGGCTGAAGGGGTGCTGGCCTGGTGGGGTGCTGGGCTGGAGGGTGGCTGGGCTGAAGGGGTGCTGGCCTGGTGGGGTGCTGGGCTGGAGGGTGGCTGGGCTGAAGGGGTGCTGGCCTGGTGGGGTGCTGGGCTGGAGGGTGGCTGGGCTGAAGGGGTGCTGGCCTGGTGGGGTGCTGGGCTGGAGGGTGGCTGGGCTGAAGGGGTGCTGGCCTGGTGGGGTGCTGGGCTGGAGGGTGGCTGGGCTGGAGGGTGGCTGGGCTGGAGGGGTGCTGGCCTGGAGGGGTGCTGGCCTGGAGGGGTGCTGGGCTGGAGGGTGGCTGGGCTGAAGGGGTGCTGGCCTGGAGGGGTGCTGGCCTGGAGGGGTGCTGGACTGGAGGAGTGCTGGGCTGGAGGGGTGCTGGGCTGGAGGGGTGCTGGCCTGGAGGGGTGCTGGGCTGGAGGGGTGCTGGACTGGAGGGGTGCTGGCCTGGAGGGGTGCTGGGCTGGAGGGGTGCTGGGCTGGAGGGGTGCTGGGCTGGAGGGGTGCTGGACTGGAGGGGTGCTGGCCTGGAGGGGTGCTGGGCTGGAGGGGTGCTGGGCTGGAGGGGTGCTGGGCTGGAGGCGAGCTGGGCTTGTGGGTAGCTGGCCTTGCCGACTCACTGGTTCCGGAAGGTTTTTGACCAGCTGTCAGCTGTCATCCACTCTGTTGATACAGCTGATCCAGGGCAATAGGTTACACTCAATATAACCCAGGCTCATGGTGTGTAGTGTGACATGTGCTCATGTTGTCTACATTATCCATGTTTAGGATGGGGTATGTTTGTTGCTTGTCTATTTGACTCTATGGGTGACTGTACAGGATAGTTGCTAAGCGGGATCTTCCCAATCTTTCCTGTTGAGCAGCATATTCTGGTCTGTCCAGATGATCCCTGACCTCTCAAACACAGCTGTCCCCCATGCAGAGCTCTAAACCCCCCTTTGTAATGCCCCCTCCTGGATCCCTCGAGGAAATGATTAACTCTGTGAGACCAGCCCCCCCTCCTTCTGTATGTCTGCTCTCCTCCTGATTCTCTCTCTCCACCCTCCCCCCTGCTCCCCCCCTGCTCTCCTCCTGCTCCTCTCTCTCTCTCTCTCTCTCTCTCTCTCTCTGTCTCTCTCTCTCTCCACCCCCCCCCCCCCCCGCTCTCCTCTCCCATGGGGGTGTCTGTGTCAGCTGTCATCAAGACAAATGCAGGACATGCGGTTTACTTTACCTCCTCTCCTCCTCCTTCCTCCCCCTCTTTCCTCTCCTCCAACACTAGCTTATGTTACCCCCCTGCCCTGCCCCCCCCTACACACACACACACACACCTAACACACCACACACACTAGTTTACTTTATCCTGACTCTTCTGCCATGCTGCTCTTTATCACATGCATACTTGAATTCTCTCTCTCTCTGTCTCTCTGTCTCTCTGTCTCTCTCTCTCTCTCTCTCTCTCTCTCTCTCTCTCTCTCTCTCTCTCTCTCATACACACACACAAACCAGTTTACTTTACCCCCTTACCCCCATCACACACACACACACACACACACACACACACACTGACCTTGGTGCCATATTCAATATTAGCTCACGAGGCCGTCCCGTAAACAAGGTAGCACTTCCTGTCTTTCTATTTATAGACATCTGCTTGCTCCCCCTTTAGAGTATGGCCATGTTTGTGTGACTGGGGCGTGTGTCGGCACTGGTGCTTCCAGGTACATACACATGTCTTCCTGCTGAGGACTTTTCATTAGCTAACACCCCTGGCCTGTCCCGCGTGCTGCCTGTTAGACCCCCAGCAGCCTGTCAGCAGCCGCCAGCCTGATGGATGGAACCAGGGTTTTATTCTGATTAGCGGAGGACCTTCAAGAACTCTCGGCCGCCGCTCCAGAACTCTGTGCTCTCTCTCTCCCTTTCTCTCTCTCTCTCTCTCTCTCTCTCTCTCTCTCTCTCTCTCTCTCTCTCTCTCTCTCTCTCTCTCTCTCTCGCTCCCTGCACCGCGGTCGTTAAAATGTCACTGGACTTTTCGAGTGTTCTAGAATGCGGTCTAGTTGCTCTGCTCGGCCGTAAAAAGGTTGGGTGGTTTTGTTTATCTTGTGTTACTGGCTCAACAGACCTCGCCCTCCATGACCTCTACCCCCTGAGTTTCTAGTCATCTGCTTAAGTGTGTGTGCGTGTGCGTGTGCATGTGTGTGTGTGTGTGTGTGTGCTTCTGCGTGTGTGCGTGCGTTGAGCTGCCTGAGGGGGTAGTGCAGGCCTGCCTGTAATAAAGAACACTGTGTCAGGCTGTCATTCTACAGATGTATGACTGTGTGCCTGTCTGTGTTGATGTGTGTGTTTATGTGTGTGCGTGTGTGCCTGTCTGTGCATGTGTGTGTGTGTGTGTTTATGTGTGTGCGTGTGTGCCTGTCTGTGCATGTGTGTGTTTTTTTACCTACTGTATCTCACTGTGGTCGCGTTTTAGCTCATTGTGTCGGGTGTGTTGTCGTTCAGAGGTGTGTGTGTGTATGTGGTGCATGTGTTCAGAGGTGTGTGTGTGTATGTGGTGCATGTGTTCAGAGGTGTGTGTGTGTATGTGGTGCATGTGTTCAGAGGTGTGTATGTGTATGTGGTGCATGTGTTCAGAGGTGTGTATGTGTATGTGGTGCATGTGTTCAGAGGTGTGGGTGTGTATGTGGTGCATGTGTTCAGAGGGAGGCGCACGCAGACAGGCAGTACACAGATGATCCTTCACTGCCAACTGCACAGCTGGCTCCTTAATGGCAGCAATCAGAGCCAGGCTGCATTTACAGGGAGAGCCTGGGGCTGCTTCCCCTTCCATCCAGAAGGGGTTGGACCTGGTGTGTGTGTGTGTGTGTGTGTAATGTCTTAATGGGGGAGGGGCTATTGTGGTTGAGTTATTGAGTCAATCTGAGGGGTGGGGCTGGTGCAGTAGACCCCCACCCCTACCCTCCTCTGTGCTCTGGAAAAATGACATGACTTCATGGTACATTGACACACACACACACACGTATGTGCATACACACACACATGCACACCCACCCAGCCCCTTTGTGTGTATGTGCAGCCCCTGACTGCTCTCTTTCTACATTTGTCTTTAATTAGTCTCTCTCAGCTCTCTCATCTCCTCCTTGGCCCTTCCTGTGTTCCCTACCGTGACCAAAGCAGAACAATGTAGCCTACATCGGCTGCCTCACCGAGACAAATCCACTTCATTCACTCTCACTTGAACTTTTGTCTTTGTGTAGTGGGAGAAGGGGAGAGATGGAGATAGAAAGACATTGTGGGATGGTCGTAGGCCTCTTTGACTCTGCAGAGTAGAACAGTCAGATGAACACAAAACCTTGATTGTAAGTCCCTGTTTTTGGAAAAGCCCCCTTCTCTTTCTCCTTCCTTCTCACTCGCTCACTCTCCGTCTCTCTCTCCACAGCTCTATCTCTCTCACACCATTCTGTCTTTGTCTCTCTCTCTCTCTTCTCTGTGTCTCTCTTACTCGCTCTATCCATCTCTCTCATGATGATGGAGCTATTTTCCATGTTGTAGATGGATGATTTTCCCAGATGCCCTTGCGGCGGCAGCATTTGCCGTAGCAGCAGGGAAAAGCCAGTCCCAAAGTCCCCTGTGTCCGTCCCACAATTCCAAGCGGCTTCCGTCATCCCTATAAGGGCTGGAGAGGAGCCAGACAGCTCAATATATTTCCTTTTCCTTGGCAGGAAAGTGTCACACTGGATAGGAAGGGGAGCTTGGCAACCAGGAAGGAGACTGATATTACAATGTGTCACTACTGACTGCTACCTCAAGGTAGCAGGCTCTGTTGAAGTAGTGAATAATGGTTCTCTTGAAGTTGTGTATAGTCTTTGAGATGTCTCTCTCTGTGCTGTGGAGCAAACACAAGTTCACTATGCAGAGAAGCTGCAGTTAAAAAGTTGGCAGTGCAGGAGAACTGTCTAAAGCCTTTTTCTGACCTCTGGCATTTCCTCTGCTTGTACATTACCCTGGCACATTGCCCAGTCTCTCTCCTCTCTCCTCTACTCAGCTCCTCACTGGTGGATGATGACAGACAGTTAGAGAGCAGAGGACAGCTCAGCGCTATGCAAAGTTACATTGTGTATGTGTGCAGGCAAGTGAAAGGGAGGTCTGTGAGTCTGGGTCAAGCTATGATAGACTTCTGCTGGGCTGTGCAATGGCTGGCTGCCCCCTTTAAAGTGTGTGTGTGTGTGTCTGTGTGTGTGTGCTTGTGTGTGTCAATGTGGGTGTGGGGGTGGTTGTGCTGTACTGCATTTCACCTTTCTGACTTTGATACAGGAGTTAGGGCAGCTGCAAGTTTCTTGCTGAGCCTGAATATCAGTGACCTTTTGCTGCACCAGCTTGTATACACACACACACACACACAAAGAGAGAGAGCGGTGCAGCCCGGCCGGTCACATTGTCACTAGTCAGTGTTATTTTTCTTCTTCAACCAGAGGAAGTGCTCACACCCCATTTGGGTTGCGGTGTGTGTCTGTGTGTGTGGGTGTGTTCAGAGGAAGTGAGTAAGGGGTTTCCTGTTTGGTAACTCTGCCAGAGTGTGATTCAGACAAGAAGAGAAGCGTAGAGGATGGGTGGTTTAATATGGGTCTACTTCCATAAAAAGCGAGATCTCATTGTTGTCAAAACACTCTAGGTAGGACTTATTTTGTTGTATCAGCATATGGTTGGCTACTAGGATCTACAATACAAATTGCACTGTGCATGATACCTACAGACTGTTACTTACTCAGACCACCAAACTATTGTTAGAATTGTACACTTCTGATACTTGACTTTCCGGGTCTTTTCTGTATAGCTTGTAACTGCTTGAATAATGTCCAAAGCCCTTGGTTAGCCTTGCTCAGCATAGTTGCCAGTTGTAGCTAGGCTACACAGTGACATAAGGCTTGGCATGTTGTAATGAGGTGTGCAGGAGACCTATTTAAGTCACTCCTGTTGTTGTTTTTCGACACCCCTCCAAATTTCTCAGCATTCAGCAAATCTCTTCAGGTTGAGCATGGCAGCTTGCACCGTAGACCTTGTGGGTGTGCCTCCCACAGGGACTTCATAGATTAGCGAGAATGGATTATCTATGCGAAGGCTGTACTGTATTTCACTGTGGATGAAATGGGACAGGCCTATGTTTGGTGGGCCTCCATCCTCTATGCTGTGAAGGACCAGAGGGGGACCCAGCAGGGATGGTGGGAGAGATTGCCTTCAGAGAGGCTCAGCTGAAACATCAGGTTGTTTACTTGTAGTGATGAGCTCATCGACTGCTCATGACGTGCGTACAATTGAATTCCAGAGGGTTTTCTCCCTCCGGACATCCCTACCATTTTCTGTCCATCTCCGATTTTTCTCTCTCCCCCATTTTATTGAAGAGACCAGACCCAATCTGCCTCCGCACAGTGAAAAGGCTGAATGAGTCATCCCTGTTCTCTCTCACACTCTCACGCACACCGACTCCCCAGTGTGTGCGAGTGAGCTGCCTCTGACACGTGAGCCTATAAAGAAGTCATCCACCCTCCTCAACCCACACCCACGTGTGATGGGGCCAGTCAGGTGGGGCATCATCTGCCGTTGCTTGACGTCTTGTATTTGTGCAGCCTGGCCATGTGTGAGTTGAGGTGTACACTTGATTGCCCGTCGGTGGCAGAACCTCTATCTCCCTCGTTGATGATTCAGTGGACGTGTTGTTGCGCCACACCATCCACGCTCATCCCGGCTGGGCCAGTTTGTCTGAGAGGAAGTATTCTAGGGGGAACGAGGGCCGCGAGTCTTTTATCAATGTTAGTCAACAAGCAACAGTCTCCCAGACACCCAGCCAGTGTTGCTGGGGACAGTGTCCACAGAGGCCAAGTGCTACACATCTAGGTCATGGCTTCCTGGTTCACTGGGACTCTTATTACCTTCCTCTTGGGAGGTGTTTCGTCAATGCTGTTACATCACCATGTCTCTTGACCACAGTGGAACCTTGAATATGACAGACAGGGGGAAGAAGGCGGGTAGGCAAGTCTATTGGAGTCCGGAGAGTCTTTATTGTAAAACAAAGACGGCGTGTGATTTTCTGTTGTCTTTG
>NC_140373.1:6665000-6685000 GCF_054491055.1 Hypomesus nipponensis | reverse complement strand
CTCGTTAGTGTGTCTGTTTTCCTGTTATTATCAGGTCGGACTCATAGCCGTTGACAGAATATGGCTTAATGTGTGCGTGTGTGTGTGTGTAGGGCGCTCTGCAGGTCTCAGTCTGTGTGACAATAGCCAGGCTTTAATCCTGGTCAGGAGAGGCAGATGGAGACCGGGGTATTACTGCAGAGGAGAGAGGCAGGAGGGGCAGGGAGAGGGAGGACGGCAGGGGAAGGCTGGCAGCCAGACAGGTGCTGTAGGATAGCAAGGGATTGTGGAGGTCAGATGACTAGCTGTGGATCAGTGGCGTGATCTGGGGTCAACTCCTCAGCCACGCAGTGAGGGACTTACTGTAATGCACCAGCACACTAAACATATAGACTTAACGCCGCTCTTATTTACATGAATGAGTGGCTCTGAACTTGAGCCAGCCCATTCACAATGCCACTGGCTGAAAAATGAAAGTCAGGCTCAAAGATCCGTTTTGTGTTCTTCACCAGTCAGTCAGGCACCCAGCTAGTCAGACACCCCCGCCAGCCAGTCTTACGACCAGGCAGTCAGGCCCAGTGTGGCAGACATCTATACAGCTCATAGTGGAGCAGGCCAGGGGGGCTGAAGAAGGACATGGTGGCCCCAGGCTGGATAAGGTTAATGATAAACACCCCCGCTGGGGAGAACCTGAGCCAATTACTCCCGGGTCATTTGTGTGTGTGTGTGTGTTGGACCGGTTGTGTGTGTTGTAGTACCAGCTGTCAGCCAGATTAGACTCCATCCTCTCCCCTCCCCTCCTCTCATCCTCTCTGCTCTCCTAAATTATTGATTTAGAGTTCTCAGATAGAGCTGAGATCAAGAAAAACAAAGAACAACAGAAATCAACTTGTCTTCTTCTCCTTTGTGCCGGGGAAATCTTCGAGGCTCCTTGACGTGTGGCCGTCCTGCCTGTGGGCTCTCAGGGCCCCATGGTCTGCTGCTGCTGCTGCACACTCTGGGATGATGGCCTTTAGTCTTGATCACATCTGACTGGGATGCTGCCCTGTCTTACATAACGTTGTCTCTGTGTCTCATAGGCTATTCTCACACACACACACACACATGAGGTGATCTGATGTGATGTTACGCTACGATGGCCTAGATAAACAATCTGTGTCTCGCCGTTCAAAGCCCACAAAGGAGAAACGCTATTCGCTGGAGTCGCACGGCACGTCACAATACTTGTGTGCTGGCGTGAAGGAAACGCTGGGCTGTCTCTCTCTCATGCTGTACGTTTGATTAGCTCCTTGGCACTATTCAAACACACTGTAAGTGAGAATGGAACCACACCACAGTGATATTGATCGGGGAGGCAGATGAAGAGTGTTGCCTGCCAGCCAGGCTCACCGTTCAGATATGACCTTCTCTCCTACCCTCCCACTCCCTAACGTCCATATATCTGCCTGTCTGGGCTGTTCTCTTCATGGAACACCCCACACTAGATACTGTCTATCTGTGTAGGATGAGGGGTGGACTGGGTGCTGATGCAGTAGGATATCACCCATCCTGGATGAAGATCTGTGTAGAAACCTAATTGGCCTTCACTAGCTGGTCTAACTGTTACTACACAGGCAGGTCACATCATTGAATCACAGTCCGTAGAAGGTCGGGGTGTGTGTGGGGTAGTATTGTGGGTTAGTGTGTGTGTGTGTGTATCTAGGTGTAGTGTTTAGTTCCCCAGGCCCAGGCAGTGTGACTGTGGTCTGATCAGCCTGGCATGACAGCTGGAGCTCTGCGGGCACGACTCCACTGCTGCCAACAACTAAGACAGTGCTGCAGAACAGACCTGTGTGTGTGTGTCTGTATGTGTCCGTGTGTTTTCCGAGTGCCTCTGTTTTGTCTGTGCTATCTAGCTTGCTTCTACAATACCAACTGTGTGGAATAACAGAGCTGTGGTATACTGGTAGCCTTTAGTTTTAACCTGCTGTGTCTCTGTGGTTTCCGTGTCGTTTGAGTTCTGACCCGCCCTCCAGATGACTAACCAGGCCAGACAACGCACACACACACACACACTCACTCCCACAGAGTGAGTCATTCTAGACGTGACTCCTCTCCTCTCTGCCCTCCCCGCTTCCTCCCTCTTCTCCTCTCCTAAACACCTGTGATGGAGGCATTAGTTAGACACCCACCACTCTCCCCTGCTTCTGATGCCCTCATCTGGCTCTCGCCTTCCTCCCATCCTCCTCTCTTTCTAACTGTCTGCAGCGAGCGAGCTGACTGACCAACACGGCTTGGGACTCGTCCTTTGTAAAGCAACACACACACATGTCGTAGAGATATATCGAGAGAGGAACCATGTTGTATAACAAATCCCTAGAGACAAGGCTCTGTCACTGATCCAGATCTTTATATAAAAGTCATTCAGAACCGAGGGTGACTTCTGGACTGTTACTGTTCCTTACTGTTACTGGTCCTTACTGGTCTGTACTGGTCTGTACTGGTCTGGTCTGGTCTGGTTTCTGTGTCTTTCTGTATCTCTTCGTGACTTTGCTACTGCTGGAAGCTTCTGATGATGACAAAGACTGAATAATAATCTGCCCTGGGAGAGAGTCGGGCACACAGACGAACAGAGGGAGATTGGAGAGAAGGAGAGTGGAAGAGAGGGAGGGAGGGAGGGAGGGGGGAGTGTGTGTCTGTGCGAAAGCGAGAAGCAAGGACATAAAGGGAGGGAGAGTGGAGTGAGTGAGAGAGGGAGGGAGAGAGAAAGGGGGAAAGAGAGAGAAAGGGAGAGAGAGAGAGAAAGAGGGAGAGGGAGAGGGAGGGAGTAAGAGAGAGAGGGAGAGAGCGGGAAAGAGGAAAGGGGCGAGAGAGAGAGCGAGAGAGGAAAGAGAGGGAGGGAGATAGATTGACTGAGCGAGCGAGCCAGTGCGGTGTCTCCAGCTTCTCTCTCTTTCTCTCTCTCTCTGCGTCAGCCCCTGTTTTTGTCAGGCAGTTAAAATGTCTGCCGTGTAGCTCGTGGTCTGCCAGGGACAGTCTGCTCTCTGAGCTTGGCTCGCACTCGACCCAGCACAAGACGCCACGGAGGAGGAGAAACACCTCTCTCTCTCTTTTTCTTTTCTCGCTTTCTCTCTCATCTGTTCCCCACGCTAGTCTGGACAGTACGTGGGTGAACAGTTCCTGTTTTTCCGCTCCTCTCATTCCGGAGACTCTGAAACGCCAGCGAGGTAACTTTAGCTTTCTCTCTTAAAACTCATTCATCTATTTTTAGGTAATTTGCTGTTGTAAAACAGTAATTTTGGGGGGGAGTTTAACTTTTGTGGTTCAAGCTACTAACAAACCGCTATTAACCTAGGGAGATCTCTGTGGTCATTTGGTCTTCTACGTGTATGTAGCTTTTACCTCAGTCCTGTTCTGGGGGGGTTTCTAACCTGCTGATGTTATGGAACACTATGTAACTCCATAGCTGAACCGTAGCCAAAGCTGTTTTCTAAAGATAGCCTCGCTTTTATATGTCTGTGCTTCCTGTTCTGCCTGTACCACAGACACACACACACTCCCACACACACTCACAGACGTCCACACTCTCAGAGGCTGTGTTGTGTCTGGTCAACCTAGCGCTTCGTGCCTCCCGTCCCCAAAAATACTCCACTGCAGAACAGGGAGTGCCAGGCTCCCCTCTTCTCCACACGATGTGAATGGCACTTTCCAGAACAACATCTAGCCTACTGGAGCCACTGTCCCCTCCTACGGCTTCTGCATGAAGAAGCCTGTGTTGGAGTCTGCTCTCAACAGCCTCTATTCAAATGTGGAGACTTCTCTATGTTGAGTGTGCTATAGGCCCGGACTCGGCTCGCTGTGGACCAGCGCTTAGTCATATTAGACTGTGCGCATCCTTTATTATGGACAGACACTCAGGAATGACATGGCTGGTGTCCAGGAGTACAGCTCCAGTTGTGTCTGCTGGCTCACCTGTTTGTCTTGAGGTTAGGGCGGTGGTGTCTCTGTAGGGATGTGGTCGTGGGTGCTGACGGATTGCGTTGTTGTGCAGACAAGTGTTGTTTTTGAAGGTCCCATATGATCTGTTGACGTATGTGGCGTACTGTCACATACAGTGTTGTGTGTGTATGCGCAGGTGTGTGTGTGTGTGTGTGTGTGTGTGTGTGTGTGCATTGCTGACAGAGACTAGAACCCTCTGGTAGAGAGCCTGGACACCTCCATGGCAACCTGGCGAATCTGATCCACCGTGGGTGTGTTCTGTATGGTCTACTGTGTCCCGTGTGTGTGAGGGAATGATTGACCGTGTGTGTGTGTGTGTGGGGGGGGGGGGGGGGCTAGCTGTGTGTGTGTGTGTGTGTGTTGGGGGGGGTGTTTCTCAGATGGAGGGGAGGCAGCCTGCACTATGACCCACTTAGCCAGCAGAGCTTCAATGCAGCACTGTGCAGAGTCTGTTTCTAATTATACCAGGAAGGAAAAAAGAGAGACGGCTGCTATTTGGAAGTGCACGCGCACACACACACACACACCAACACACACACACACCAACACACACACACACCAACACACAGCCTCATACCGCAGTGGGTTCAGTCTTTGAAGCTATTCTTCTCGTTGTCCTTGCTTGTGGTTTGACCCTTGATTGAATTGGTTAAAGAAATCTGATGGCTGGGGGCTGTTTGTTTTGATCTCATGTGGGTAGGTGTGCGCCTGTAGACTGTGTTAGTGTATGTGGGTGTGTGTGTGTGTGTGCAGTATCAATCAACGCTTTCACTCATGTGATTGCATAGCTGATGAATTTGCCCCATCTCTCTATGAAAGGATATGAGCCAGTATGAGAGGAGGCGTCCTCTCCTGTGGTCTCAGTCCTGCTCTGGTCTGCTCGGGAACTCTTGTCAGGAGACATGCTTGTTCTCATAGCAGAGGAATGTGGAGCTCAGAAGCACAGCCCCCCCCCCCCCCCCCTTCTGTTTGGGTGTGCCTCTGTGACAGTTACTCGCTCTTCCTCCCTCTGTCTCCCTGCCTCTATCTCTCCTTCTTGTGGACACAGTGGCTGCTTTGTGTCTCTCATGAGGAGTAGAGAGGAGTCTCAAAGCATGGCCTAGCCTGCAAGTGTACACACACACACAGCCATTAGGCGCCCGTGTCCTTGACATTGCGGTGTGACAGTGTGTCGTAGTGTGCCCGGGCTCGGCCTCCAGTCCTCCTGAGCTATTTGTCCACCTGGCCTGGGTTGCTTCAGACTGCAGCCAGCTCTTTTTAAAGGGAAACAAGTGTCCTGTTATTAAGCTCTTCTGCAAATGGACCTGCAACGCTGAGATGGGCCCAGGTTGTGGGATCTAAGCCTGGGAACTGTTTATCTACAGTACCCAGCCTCGTCACACATACACACACACACACCTGAACTGGTCTTGAATGATGAAAACATTGTAATAGAACACTACACGCTGAATACACACAGGGCCAGATGGGCTGTATCCCGTGGTTAAGACAGCACTGTTTGTGTTGTTTGTATGCGTGCGTTTGTGGGCGTGAATGTCTGGTTCTCGCAGCCTGTGTCTGTGTGTGTGAGTCACTGTGTGGTTGTGAAGAGCCAGTCAGAGAGAGACAGGCTGTGTGTGTGTGTGTGTGTGTGTGTGTGTGTGTGTGTGTATGTGTGGTCCAGTGTGTGCGCGCGTGCATTTGTAACCAGAGCTCTGCTCCACCATGACCTTCATCAGATAGGAGCCTCCTGTTTCCCCCCTGGCAGTAGAGACATTTCAGAGGAGGATGAAGCCCAACACACACACACACACACACACACTCTCTTTCTCTCTCTCTCTCTCTCTCTCTCTCTCTCTCTCTCTCTCTCTCTCTCTCTCTCTCTCTCTCTCTCTCTCTCTCTCTCTCTCTCTCTCACACACACACAGCCCATCCAAGAGGACCTCCAGGTTACTTAGCTATGCATGAGCTCCAGCCTCTCCTCTCCTTTACCTTCCACTGCACTCAGCCACATCAAATATTTACTGGGGAATGACTGTTCCAGTTGTGCTCCCCAGGACCAGACTCCTAGTCTAGCGGGGAGAAGGGAGGACCATGTTTGGAAGACGAGGCTTTGTCTGCTGCCAAGACAGTCAGCTCTGCTTTCTCCGAACACCCCCAAACATGAAAGCGTGTGTTGTGTTTCTGGAGACATATTGAGGGTGCACAGACTGTACTGCACGGTCTGTCTGACAACACGTTGTGACAGGGAGGTGTTCCCTCGTTGGTTTGAGGCAGATGTGACCCCGTTTTGGAAGTGCAAGACTGTGTGTGTGTGTGTGTGTGTGCCTGTCTTTGTTATCGAGGGCTGACGCAGAAGAACGGTCATCTTCATCGGGATGCCGAACAGTCCAGTCTCTCCTGAGAGAGGGATGAGACCAGTGGAGACCAGGGATCACACTGCACAGCCCCAACACACACTACAAATGATTCGCTACTGTTCATCACTGTCAATTTGGAACATCACAAGTACAAACACTGTCCTTGACATTCTTATGCAGAGCCTCACTGATGTCAGTCCACTAAGGAAGTCCCATCTGCCCTCCCCGTGACACTGGACTAATAGCCAGTACAGCACACAGGACGAGTAGTCACAACCCAATTTGGATTGATGTATACAGGACAGCACAAACTTTCCTTCTCTTTTCTCTCCCCTCCCTCTTTTGCTCTTGTGTATCTCTTTTTGTCTCTCTCTCTCTCTATCTCTCTCTCTCTCTCTCTCTCTCTCTCTCTCTCTCTCTCTCTCTCTCTCTCTCTCTCTCTCTCTCTCCCCTCCCGCTAGCTCTCTGTGTTTCTAAATTTATCTGTCCTAGAAAAGTCAGATGGAGGCTGAGCGCATAGAGCTGTGTGTCTGGTAGAGAAGAGGAGGGGAAAGGGGGGGAAGCTAGGAGGGGAGGGGAGGGGACGGGACGGGAGGGGAGAGGAGAGGAGAGGAGAGGAGAGGTGAGGAGAGGAGAGGAGAGGAGAGGAGAGGAGAGGGGAAGGGAAGGGCAGGGAGAGGAGAGGAGAGGAGAGGAGAGGAGAGGAGAGGAGAGGAGAGGAGAGGAGAGGAGAGGAGAGGAGAGGAGAGGAGAGGAGAGGAGAGGAGAGGAGAGGAGAGGAGAGGAGAGGAGAGGAGAGGAGAGTGAATGATAAGATGGGAAGAGAAAGTGAACAGACATGCGTGTCCTTGGTTCAACCCTGCTGATTTAGTCCTCGTTGACTATGAGAGCTTCAGTGTCTAAACCTGCTTATCCAGTTAGGTCATGTCAGTTTGTTGGTTTAGATAGATGTTGACATACAAGACCAGTCTTTAGTGTTGGTGGTCTCTCTCGGATCCGCATGTCACTGCAAAGCTCTACCGTCTTGAGCTGGGCTCAAGCCTAAGTTGACTGAGAATCCATCGTACGACAAATCTTAGTGTTACGGGCCGTTCCCAAAGACATCGTAGCTAAAGTGTCTCTTGAAAATGTGTTGAAAGTGCATAGATTAGCCTACTCCTTACGAGCATGTTTGGGAAACGCACGTAAGAAATATCAATGGTTTCATTTTTTGCTCGATCGTTGCTACGATCCATCGTTATCAGGAAACGCAGCCCTGGCCTCATAGTTTACTCTGCAGTAGAGATGACTCAGTTATATTTATAGACTCTTAATGAGTCTACAGTCTGAGTGCTGTAAACTTTCACATCCTGGTAGTTTCCTTCATATCATGTGAAGAGGAGAGAAGAGGAAGTGTTACCACAGTTTAACACCATCTGACTACTTCTGCACACTCACTCAGATGCATCTAACACACACACACACACACACACACACACACACATACACACACACACACACACACACACACACACAGAGGCCAGCCACACAGTGACCTGTCTAAACTCCCACTTCCTGTTGTAATGATCAGATGGTTTTGGGTGACTCTTGACCCCTGGGTTGTGGAGGGGTCAGGATATGGAACCCCTGGAGAGCAAACACACACAGCCGTGTACACACAGGCCTAGTTCAGACTAAACTAGGAGCTCCATACTGCAAGATTAAACCCTGATCTCAGACCATTTAGACTGTGGTCTGCACATGTTGAAGCCGGTCTCGATTTAAAACCTATTGACACATACACACACACACAGTGTTCTTATGTTTTTAGTTTCCTAGGTTTCATTTGAGCATGGCTGTTCTGACTCTCATCTCTGCAGCTGAGCTCAGACTGATAGACAGTGACATCAGATGGATAGGGAGCCTGTGGGGTGTGTGTGTGTGTGTGTGTGTGTGTGTGTGTGTGTGTGTGTGTGTGTCTGAGTGGAAGGGGAGATAGAGGAAGAGAGGCACATCAAAGTCACACATGCTGCCTTTGATCTGTCAGCCTTCCTCCAGTCATTCATTTATTAATTTATCTCACTCTGCCCTCTCTCTCTCTCTCTCTCTCTCTCTCTCTCTCTCTCATTCCCCCCCTCTTCTTCTCTCTCTTCTCTCTCTCGACCTTCCTTTTTGTACCGCAGTACCGTGATAACCACCTATGTTGAACGCCCTCTCCACTGACAGGTTCCTAATGTGTGCTGTGTGTGTTTCTTGCAGACCTTCAAGCCTCTGGTGGGCAAGGCTCTTCTGGCCTCCAGCACTGCAGTGGAGTTCTTCTCCGACAGACAGCTGGACTTCCTCACGGACGACGGAGCCTACCAGCTCTACCAGGTGAGGGGAGAGACACCCGGGCACACACACTGGACACACACACACACTGGACACACACTGGATACACACAAAGGTCACACACATACTTGCACCTTTTTGATTTGTGAGGGAGAGGAAGAGGGAGAGGCAAAGAGAGAGGCAGAGAGAGGCAGAGAGAGCATTGTGGGAAGTGTCGAGTGGTCTGATAGGCACCCTAGAGAGGCAGATGGGCCCGTCACTGTGCTAGTACTCTACTCAGGCTAGATTTACACTCATTAGACCAGTAGAACCCCAGCATCTTGTGCCTCCTTCCATCCTGTTGAAACCCCTAATGAAATGCCATCTGTCAGGGAATTAAACACCTTCTCCCTCTGTTTGTTTAGAAACAATATAGACGAGAATAGAACATCCTGACAGCGGGAGAGAATGGAGTTAGGCCAGCGGGTGTGTCTGTGTGTTACGTCTGTGGGTGTCTATGTGGGTGTCTGTGTGTGTCTGTGTGGGTGTCTGTGTGTGTGTCTGTGTGGGTGTCTGTGTGTGTGTCTGTGTGTTACGTCTGTGTGTGTCTGTGTGGGTGTCTGTGTGGGTGTGTGGGTGTGTCTCTGTGTGTAGGTGTTTTATCAATGACAGACAGGATCATTGGATCCCTTTTTTTCCCGGGTTGTTGTTGTGTTAGATGGTTTTATATTGTGTAATGAACTCCGTATGGTGCAGCCAATTATCTGCTATTTGTTTTCCAGCCTATTGTCTTTGGCTAGTCTGCATTTCTAACGAGGAGAGTGTCTGTTGGTGTGGAAGGGTTGTCAGTGCGAGGCTGCTGGTGTTTTGGACTGAAGGAGTGTCGTTGTCGCTTCCTGCTGCAGTGTGTCATTTCCCCATTAGCATCCTCCTCTGGTTTCTCTGCACATGAGCGGCTGGCCTCTGTGAGTCATTTCATAGGAGAGCACACTCAATACTGACTCGTATGTAACACACACACACACACACACACTTGTGCACGGCGAAACAACAACAAACGTGCACTCCAAACAAGGACACATGCGCGTCTAGCACACACACACAGTCCTGATTGAAATCTCACACCCCACACGTGTGCGCACATGGTCACGTTAGAGTTGAATATATTCAAACACTGTGACTCACCCACACATCTGTACAAGGAGACAGGCTGGACGGGGTGAACAAAGGTGCCCTTTGTGTGTGTGTGTGTGTGTGCGCCCGCTTCCGTACACTGTTCAGTGTGTGAGTCTCTGTAGTTAGGATCATGAACAAAGATTAGGATGGGGAAGTCACTCTCACTCAGAGGAACGTTCCACCACCAGGACCACTCAGTCATGGTTGGGTGTAGCAGCCCAAACACTGGGTCATGTTGCAGTATCGACACCAACCGCAGCCGACAAGGCAGATTACTGATCTCTCCTCAGGCCCTGCCCTGTTCAGAGATGACCACAGTGGCTTCCAAATCATACACACACACACACAGCACACAGCACACAGCACACAGCACACAGCACACAGCACACAGCACACAGCACACAGCACACAGCACACAGCACACACACAGCAGCTCTGTGACAGCCGGTGCTCGTGATTAATGTCACACGTGTGTGAGAACAGCTGGTGCCGGTAGGAAAAGGCTCCACCCTCCATCCCCAACGCATATCTGATGGACAACCAACCATGGACTGGCGCTTGCACACACACACACACACACACACACACAGACGGGCCATTATGTGAAACACACCAGGCTGTATGGGAGACCCGCAGGACTGTCCGAGACATTCCTCGACGGTCCCCACTATGTACCCCTGACCCTGGGGCTGGTCTGGAATATCACATGACATCACCACCGCAGGAAGGGGGTGACCTCACTCCAGAATCCCACAGACGTTCCGCAGAGTAGCAGCGTTGCCACGACGGCGCTTGTGATCCTTGCCTTGTCGGGAGGACAGGGGGCAGGCCAGACAGACCGACGGAACCCGACCGCACAGCCTTCCTCACATCCTGCCTGCTGGGCTAGTGAAGGGCTGCTCAGCCTGCGCCGTGCCCCTCCGCAGGGCCAGAAGGAGGGGGAGGGGGGAGGCGGGGGAAGGGGGGGAGGCGCAATCTGTTTGGCATGAACGCTACAAAGAAGTCACTGTTTTTAGAAAGCCCATCGGTCGTCTCAGCCGAGCCTGGGCATGGTGGACTGCGGTGGAGGTGGCGGCGTGTTGGGTTAGCGAAGAAATGCTTCAGTGTGTGTCGGTGTGCGCTGTGTCGTAGGGCAGAAGTTGTTAGCGCTTTCGTTTGGGGGAATTTGAGGTGGATTAATACAGTTGGGTGCTGACTCAGTCTTAGCACACACACACACACATGCACGCAGAGGGGAAAGCCACTGAAGGGCCAGCAAATCTGCTACTCCCTTTTAAACAATAGCCCCAGTGTTAGCTGTCAGGAACTGTGAGAGCAGCTTGTTGGATCCTGTTGGCCTACATACAGCACCATGAATAGCAGCAGCAGTAGTAGTATTGTAATTGTCTTACCTCTGGGCTTAATAGTGACGCCCTCAACACACACACACACACACACTCACTAAGTAGACTGTGTCCCTCTCATCTCATTTGGCAGTGTTGGGACAGGCAATTATAGTGATACTAGGTTCTGTGGTCCCTCTACTATGTGTTTGAGAGTGTGGGTGGCTGTGTTCATATGTGTGTGTGTGTGTGTGTATGTGGGCCAGTATTCGACAGATTATCTCTATAACGGCTGGGGGATGACTGGGGTGAGAGGAGGGAGGGAGCTAGGGGTGGGAAGGGGTGGGGGGGGGGGGGATCTGCAGCTGTTATCTCTGAGCTAGGCTTGGGCCTACACACACACACACACACACACACAGTCCTTCAGCGATCTGCAGCTGACAGCAACTCTCTCCAGAAACTTGATGGCGTTGCCTGGAAAGCCATAAACAAAGCACCCTCTCTGTGTCCTGACACACATAAACACACACCAAAGTACACACTCCCACCCACACACACACTGTTTCTCTTTGACACACTTTACTTCGCGTAAACACACACACAACACACACACTTTTTTTTTTACTTCTCCGATACACGAATGCATAGCAAGCCAATACACACACTTCCTCATGCTGACATTCTACACCCACACACACATAGTATCACATTGCCGTAGCAACATGCCATGTTCATACGCACACACACACACACATGGTCTGTGTTACATTTAGCCTGACACCAGGGCTGCTAGGGCCTGGTTGTAGATCCTATTACTGTCGCAACAACACACACTGTAACCCCAGTGTAGAATTACACCCCAGCAACAACCTTCACCCCCCCAGCCCCACCCCCCAACCCTCATCCTCACCCCCCCAGCCCCACCCCCCAACCCTCATCCTCACCCCCTCTCTCTGCCAGGATACACAGAACATTTATGACATCACCCCGGCAACAAGCCACTTTCACATACTGGCTCGCTCGCTCAGCTGTTGTCATGGGAACAAATGGTCCCGTCACTAAACAGCGTGTATGTGATAGTCTGTGGATGGTTTCTCCAGCTGGGCCGTCAGGCAGGCAGGCAGGCAGGCAGGCTCTCTGTGGTTGTGGCATCATATGCTGACAGCTAAATGGTTGTGTGAGGATCTCTGAATTACAGAGCTGTAGGCCCGTCTCTGAGCTGGGTGATAAAAGGTATCGTAGTGAAGGCGAAGGTAGGCTACATGAGAGGAAACGTGGATCTTAGTCAACCAGACCCTCCTTTTTGTACTTCCTATCCTCACCACTGTGATTCCACTGAGGTGGACCAGTGGTGATTTTGCGTTGTTTGCCATGGCAACGGTGTCTCCAAGGCAACAGCGTTTTAACAGAGGGCCTGCGGTTGGTGGATGTTAGTAGCAGTAGTAGATTGTACCTCTTCTCTCTCTCTCTCTCTCTCTCTCTCTCTCTCTCTCTCTCTCTCTCTCTCTCTCTCTCTCTCTCTCTCTCTCTCTCTCTCTCTCTCTCTCTCTCTCTCTCTCTCTCTCTCTCTCTCCTTTCTGACGCAAGCCTCGCCTCATCTCACCCCATCACTTTGTCCCTCCCACCCATGTCGCTAGCTGGCCGCTGCCATGGTAACGCTTCTCCTGCACTGATGAATTTGTTCTGTCTCCTCCCTGACCTTCTGTGTCTTCTCCACACGTCTGGCATTACTGTTACATCTGGGGATTTCAACCATGTTCAAATGGTTGCATTCTCCTGCTATCTCTCTATCTCTTTCTCCCTCTGTCTTGCCCCCCCTCTCTTTCTCTTTTTCTGTCCTCTACACACAACTACATCCTGAAATGATTTGCATTTAGAATATATATTTTTTTTTTTACAAGCCGGAGTATACTTCCTGGGTCAGCGTGGAATGGGGCTGGAGTCATGTCCTCCATGTGGGATAAAGTCACCCCCCCCTCCTGCTCCTCCTCTTTGTGTCCCCTCCGCTGTCACCTTGAGGCTTACATCCTGCCAGCCAGGTCCTGGGCTGTGAATCACCACAGGGAACCACACTGTCTGTGGACATGAACGCTGAATGCAGGGGACGGAGAGAGGAGACACACACACACTCTCACTCACTCACACACACCCACACACACGACCCTCCCCCTCCCCATTATTTGAGCAGTGTTCACAGCAAAGGAGAGCTGAGGACCGGAATGCTAATTGGATCCCTCCGTCATGTGGACGGTCTCTGTTGTAGTGGTGTCCTGGGCTTGGGCCTATAGCCTCTGTCTCCTTGGCTCAGTGTCTCTTTCCACAATCCAAATGATGTGGATTATGTGTTATGTATCAAATACACCTCCAGGTCCTAGTCACTGTAGGCGTCCATTCAACTGGACTTGACTGACTCGTTTATATGACAGGTGAATCATTAACCTTTTAGTCTTTATGGGGGCAGCTTGGCCTGGAGTCCTCATTTGTATTCACTCAGCAGGTTGTAAATAAGACTGCTGTGTGCGTGTGAGAGTGTCAATACTACTGCAGAATGTGTGTGTGTGTGTGTGTCATTAAGACAGGCGAGCGTGCTCTACATCATCTGGATGGGTGTGAGGGTCACCAGTGTTTAGTGGAGCCATAACTAATCTGATCCTCCAGAATGGGTGTTTGCATGCGTAGCTTGCATGGCCGCTTTGTGTGTGCAGTGATGCGAACGCTCCTCGGACGCACCGATTGGCTGGCTGCAGCTCTGTAACGAGCGAGCTCAAAGATGGTTCTGTGCTGCAGTGTCCAGGACCTACGGGAGAGATCCCAGGGCTGTCTGGTACTCTACACACAAGAATCGTACCCGCTCTCGCTAGCCCTGGTCACAGTTATTCGGTCAAATGACACGAACACGCACCCTGACCGCTCCCGGTCTTCCTGTGTCTGGGAGGGAGGGAGAAAGAGAAGGAGGCCTGTTTTTCTGGGTCAGAGTGAGATCTGGAAGTCATTGGGATCCCAGTGGGGAGGAGAGACTCCACCCTTCAGTGTTCCTCTGTCTACCTCTCTGCTCCGCCGGGTGGAAAACCCCGGATCACTGCCATTAAACTGATAGATGAAGGGAGGGATGCAGGGCGGGGGGAGGGGGCAGAGCACAGCAGGTCCACATCTGCTCTGCCCTTCACCAGGGTATATTTGTGTGTTTCTACACCTACACGTTTTTGTTGAAGCTAGGAGGTGGGGGGGGGGGGGGGGGCTGGCAGGGAGATTAGCCCACGCAGTTAGTGACAGATTGAGACACATCTGTCAGTTATCCGGCAGGGACGTTGTGACTGTCTTCCACGTAGCTTTGTGCAAGAAATCCCTCCAAGCAGCCCAGCTCCGACGGTCCCTGAACCCCATGACCTCGCCCCGGCAAACAGTGGCCACGTCACCGAGGGGATTTGCATGTCGAACAAAACGGGACCGAAAACGCTGAGGCAATCGTCCATGGCACCCTGCCGAGGAGAGGGTTTTTCTTCTGGTTGCACCTAGAGATGTGTCACACGAGGATGTAGGGCACTTATTTAGGGTAGGGGGAACGCCACGGATGCAGCTACACCACGTAGACAGCGAGACCGAGAGACGTGTTAGGTCAGATGTGGTTTGATGGCGCCGTGTCAGATGAAAGCATCGGCTGATGGGTGTGTACGGGAGGAGGAGGACGAGGTTCTTGCTTCACCTCTCCTGTTCCCTCTCTCTCTCTTCCTCTTGCTCGCTCTCTCTCACGCGCTCTCCCTCTCCATCGCTTTCTTTCCCTCGCTCCCTCTGACAGCTGCTAGGAAGCACTGCAGGATTAACGGAGGGAGGGAGGGAGGGAGGGAGGGAGGGAGGGAGGGAGGGAGGGAGGGAGGGAGGGAGGGAGGGAGGGAGGGAGGGAGGGAGGGAGGGAGGGAGGGAGGGAGGGAGGGAGGGAGGGAGGGAGGGAGGGAGGGAGGGAGGGAGGGAGGGAGGGAGGGAGGGATTCAACCTGCAGGTCAATGAATAAATCATGCTGCTCCCTCCTCCCTCGCTCTCCGCTTCCCCCCCCTTCTCGCATCCTGAAATAGCAGCAGAGAGAAGATGCGGTGTTTCTGCTGAAAGGCCAGTGTGTGAAAAACACAAAGGCAAGATGGCAGGAAAGAGGAAACAGCACTGTTTACTGTTCAGTCTTACTCTCCCCCTTCCCCCCCACCCTCCCCCCTCCTCGCCTCACAGCGACAGACACAGCTAGTCATCAAGAGTGGTTACACGTATTCACACACACACACACACACACACACACCCCCCCTGGGCTGGACTCAGATGATAACTGACCTTGACTAGGTCGTTGCACCACTGCTGTTTTTGTCATAGAGGTATTCACCACACATCTCTAGCTAGTGGCTGCTAGTGTGGGAATGTAGGCTGTTAAAGTGTGTCAGTTTCCAATTTCCATACACACGTGGATGTGTGTGTGCGTGCGCTTGTGCAACACCCAAGCCTGCTAGATGAAGTCACCAGACAGGACTATGTGTCCTCTGAGATTAAACTTGTTTCTCAGGGAGGTGACCGAGGCCTGGGGCGTGCAAACAGCCCACCAAACCTCCTCTCCCTCCTCTCCCTCCTCTCCCTCCCTCGGAGCTTTTTCCACTCCTCATCACCAGCAACAATTAATGGAAGTGGTGGGCGGATATCCCTGTCACCCTGCCTGACCTCCTTGAACCCTGCAGCTCACTGCTGCTGTTATAGCTGCCGCACACACACACACACCCTTTCTCAGCCTGCCTCTCTGTCTTTCTCTGTAATAGTGTATGGTTCTGATTCAGCCTGGTGACATGCACCTCTATCAGACCTGAGGCGTAGGAGTGAGGTTGTTTACCGAAGAGAATAAACTCAACTGGTCATATTTGTGGTTTAGATATTAGATATGCAGTTTGGTTTGCAGTCTGGCAAGCTCTTGTATGTTCTTTCTTTTTGAATTAGTTCGATTTCATTTTTGTAGCTAGACTGCTTACCGGTACTTCTTTTGAGGAACATTGGCAAAAGGACAACATTGAGCCTAATTCCATCCATCCACCCATGTGTATAAAGGTGTGGAGTAGAAAGAGAATGATGAGCAGTCTCCACCATGCCTCAATCTGCCTCAGCACCAGTGGATGTTGCTCTCTCAGTCCCAGCGTGTGGATCAGCTGCTGCTGTGTGCAGGCATGGGTTGCCTGTGGTTGCGTGAGAAACCTGGGCCAGCTCTGGGCGGCTCGGCGTGTCTGCTGTTCAGCATATCAAACAGCACTGCAGAGAGAGAGAGACCACGTCTCTGGAGAGAGCTGGGGGATCAGTCCAATAATCACACTCCGCACACACACCCACAGGCACACACACACAGGCACACACACCCACAGGCACACACACCCACAGGCACACACACACAGGCACACACAGTCACACGCACACACACACACAGGCACACACACACACACACACAGGCACACACTCCCACAGGTACACACACACACACAGATTCACAGCATACACAGTTAATCACACAGACAGGAACACTCATTATTCCCTCTACTGAAATGTGTCTCATCGCTGAGCTAGACATACTCATCTGGCCTTTGCTTTATGGATGAAGGCTTTTGAAACTGACACTTTTAATTCACTCACCGGCGATCACACAGTGCTATGAAGGATAACGGGGATGGGGCATTCTGTTGAAAATGGTATTGTGCTTTCTATGCTATTGTGTTCCGCTTTGATTTAGACTGACTGACTTTTATCTCACAGGTGTATCTATTATTCTGACCTGTGTGTTGCACAGGGGTGTGTATTATTCTGATGTGAATGTGTGTGTGTGTGTGTTGCAGGATGAGGTGGACAGCTTAAGCCCTGTTCTGAGGGACAACCCACAGCTCCATGAAGAGGTGAAGGCCTGGCTCAAAGACCAGAAGGTTCAGGAGATTTTTATGCAAGGTAGGTGGAACTGCCGGGGCCCCATTTGAAAATCTCTTTCTCTTGGTTGGGTCTCCATATAACTCTCTGTGTGCTCCAGCAGCTTAATGTCTCGTGTGTGTGTGTGTGTGCACCTCTTTCTCTCCCTCCAGGTCCCTATTCGTTAAATGGCTACCGTGTCAGAGTTTACAGACAGGATTCGGCCACTCAGTGGTTCACAGGCATCATCACGCACCACGACCTCTTCAGCAGAAACATGGTAGTGATGAATGACCAGGTAAACCCACCCTGAACGGCTCCCTCTGCCTCCGGCTGTCTCTCTCTCCCACATTCTCTCCGAATGGCTCCCTCTCTCCTGCTCTTTCTCTGGCTTCCTCTGTACCTCTTCATCTCTCACCTGTCACCCTCCCTCCTTCTCATGTTCCTCTGGTTCTGTGTGGTTCCTCTCAGGTACTAGAACCTCAGAACGTGGACCCGGGCATGGTACAGATGACCTTTCTGGACGACGTGGTCCACTCTTTGTTGAAAGGAGAAAACATTGGCATCACCTCCAGACGCAGATCCCGCTCCAGCCAGAACAGTAACTCCGCCCACGTGAGTAAACACACACAAACACATATATTTGTGCCCCGCTCTCGATGAACACACAAACATGCACACTGCATCCAGTGCTCACAGACTGCTGGCCATTCTCTTGCACATTAAAGCCATTTCCAAACTGTGCTGATTACTGCTTCTGTGTGATGCTGCCCTACGTACACGCATTGCTGTCGATGTATCTAGATGTGCAAGCATGTCTGTGTGTGTGTGTGTGCAGTCTGTCTGCCTGCTGGGAATCCTGCTGTATATACTGTATGTCTCTAGAGCTTTAAAGTAAAGTTCCTATGTGCTTAGTTTGCTTCTAAAGAAACACCTGCCCTACAGATTGATCAAACAATTGACCAACCAATCTATCGATGAGCCAATCAAATCAGTCATATCACTGGTCCCTTTATCATTAACAAGATCTCTCCTTGTCCCACCTTGTTTGTTTTTTTTATTTTGTATTCTGTGTGTGTGTGTGTGTGTGTGTGTGTGTGTGTGTGTATGTGTGTGTGTATGTTTGGGTGTGTGTGTTTTCCTTTCTTTGTGTTTGTTGTTTTGAACACTTATGGGGGGGCTTCTGTTGTCAAGCAGACGACGGGAGGGAGACCCAGCGGGACCACAGCCAACTCTCAGGTACCTGGCCGCTAGCCAATAGCCGCTAGCCCTCCCCAGCCCACACTGCTAGCTAGCTGACTGACTGCTTCACTAACTAGTTCTCTGGTATCAAACTAGTGTCAGCTAGGCCAACAAAACACTAGCCAAGTGGTTGACTAACAACTGGGTACAACTAGTGTAAACTAGGACAACAAACCACTAGCTAGCTAACTAACTGGTTGACTAACTAGTTAACTGGTTTTAAATAGGTATTTAAACTACCAGCTAGCTAGCTACCTGTTTGAAAGGGTTGACTGTGCTGCGTTGGACACCACCAGTTACATTAATCCAGCAGTATATTAAATATTGTTGTAGAGTCGGTAAAGAGCCTCGTTCATGTCCTTTGCAGCATGGCTATTTAGTAACTCTGTAGCTGCTGAAGGTCAGCCACTAAGACCCAATCAGATAAGAGGACAGGTGGCAGAGATGGCCCTGACTCAGAGAGATGCTTCCCCATTGGACAAGCCATAGGAACTCTCCTTTCCAGCTGACCCGTGGATGTTCTCTGATAATGGATTATGATAGTGTGGAGGAGGGATGGTTGCACTCACTGTGTTCACCCATGTATTTTGTTGGGGTGTGCATCATTTGTGGTGGTGTTGATGGTGAACTGTTTACTCCCTATGGCAGAACCTAGCCCTACTCCTGTTCCTGGTACAGGCACCCAAACTTAACTCCGGTCTCTTATCTTCTCTATATTTGTTTTGTTTTTGTGTGTCTGTGAACCTTTTGTGTATTTGTGTGCATGCACGCTTGCATCGTCACAACAACCATCAGGGTCACTACACCCGTGCGCAGGCCAACAGCCCCAGACCTGTCATGAACTCATCCGGTTCCACCCCCAAGTCCTCCTCTGGGGCGGTGGCCTCCCAGCATCAGAGCCAATCACAGCAGGGCCAGCAGCTTTCCCAGCATTCCCCGGGACAGCAACAGCGCAGCGCCCGCGCGTCCCGCAGGAAGGGCTCTGACAGCAGCGTGCCGGACGACGACAAGACACGAGACGAGCGGCCGGAGAACGCTGGGAGAGGTGAGGAGACTTCAGGTTCTAGACAGGATCACACCGGGTTTTAGACGGTACAAACCAGGACATAGACAGACCCTACAGGGAGTGGTGAGGACACAGTCGATCTCGTCAAAGGAAGATTAATACTTCATTAATGATGAATACAAAACAAGTTGTGGTACAGAAGTGTGAGTATCTGAGTGAACCTAATGAGTAGGCTGTGTTCTGCATTGCAGTAGTCTGCAGCAGTGTGCTTTATGTGTATCAATACTGACTGCCAGAGAGATAGGCTAAGTGCCGCAATGGACTCTGGAAGGAATTGATGTTCTAAGCGGGCATAAATTAGACCGGACATCATCATCTGTCATGTGGCGTAATGCAGCACTTAGGATCCAATCAGCTGAATGCTTAATTAGAGGGATGACATCATCATTGTGGGACTTGTCAGCCTCGCTATGGACTCATTTCACCTTACAGCCAATTTACATTTAGTAATTTAGCAGACGCTTATCCAGAGCGACTTACAGTAAGTACAGGGACATTCCCCCAATCTGAGGATGACTGGTGCTCTGACACTGGTGGAGGTTTTGTTCACTTATCTACTTTATCCATGTTCTATCAGTGCATTTAACTAATAATCCACTAATCATCCTTTGTTGCTTCATTTTCCACGTGTCTGTCATCTCATGAGAATTGAGATTCCAAGGTGATCCTTTTACCACAGAATAGACTTTGATGTCATTG
>NC_140373.1:6657500-6660000 GCF_054491055.1 Hypomesus nipponensis | reverse complement strand
AAGTCACTGTCCAAGCCCCCTCCCCTGATCAAGCACCAGCCTGAGGGTGGAGAGGGCCTGGCTGGGAAGATCACAGAGCAGCTATCCCAGCAGGTGGGTCTCCAGCAGCAGCAGCAGCAGCAGCACCACCACCACCAGCACCACCACCACCACCACCTCCTCTCCAACGCCACCTCCATCGCCATCAGTGACAGGCGCAGCCCAGCCATCTCGCCCTCCTCCTCCTCCAACCAGCTCAGGTGCATGCCGGCGCTCCACCGCGCGCCCGTGTTCCACCCGCCCACCCAACACGCCCTCGACCGCAAGGAGGCGGTGTCCGGCGGCTACGGGGGGCGCTTGTCTCCGCCCACACTGACGCCCATCCAACCGGTGAGCTCTGCGTCAGGGAAGGCGTCGGAGCAGCAGAAGCCGCCCACGCTGCTCCCGGAGCTCAGAGAGGTGAAAGGCGCCAGCGCCGCCGTCGACATGACCTCCTCGGCAGAGGTGTGGCGAGGAGGAGACTTGCACGAGAGAGCGCTGGCGCTGGCGGCGGCGGCCGCAGGGGGAGGGTGGCACCACGGGGAGAAGAGCGGCGGAAAGACCCCCCAGGCTGCCATGGCGTCCGTGATCGTCCGCCCGTCGACGTGTATCCGGTACGACGGGTCGCCAGGCTCCACCAGGGCCTCTGTTGTGGCGAAGGAGGCTCTCTCAGGGAGGGGCTTCTCAGGGAAGTCCCAGGCTGACTGTTTGAGACTGCCAGACGGCCGGGATATAGGCCCAGGGCTTGGTTCTGGTGCTGGGAGGGTCATCTTACCGAACACCAACCTGGAGGAGGCCTGTCTACAGTACAAGAAGACCTTCCTCAGGGCGAGTCAGGGAGGCCTGCCGGGACAGCTGCTGCATGCTGGGACTGGACCCAACTCTGTGTGCAATATAAGGACTGAACTGGTCAACCCATTAGTGTCTGCGGCAGGAAGCTACGGGGTTCTCAGTAAAAGTGCTGTTGGGATCTCGGAGCTGACCTACCCCATGTCGGTCATGCCCGGCCACAGGAGCGACAGGGCCGACTGCCAGGCCTACAAGAGCAGGGCCATGCACTCAGGTGGGGAGCTGACCGAGAGTGGCTCCTCCAGGACTACCTCTCCCGGAGGCTCTCTCCCTCCCCCCAGCCCCGCCAGCTCCACCCACCCCTCCCCCACGCCCAGCTCCAGCTCCTCCCAGTCCTACTCCACCAGCTTTGTCCACCTGAAGAAGCACAAGGCTGCCTTGGCGGCCGCCCAATCCCGGGGCGGTCCCCCAACCACCTCTGCTACTACCGTCGGCAGCAGCACCCCAGAGAGCAACAGTCAGGAGCTGAACCACAAGTCGCACCACCACAGCTCCCCGCCTCCTCCGTCTCTGGCGCAGGACTGTTCCACGCCACCAGGGGGCTCCACACCTGGCAAGGCCAGTCCCCTACCGCCTCTCTCTAACGGCCAGCCAATGGGGCAAATAAGCCAGCCCAACTACCACAAGCTGAAGAAGGCCTGGCTGACAAGACACTCGGAGGAGGACAGGAACACCAACCCGGGGCGGCCTGAGAAGGCCTCCAGCAGTACCAGCAGCTGCAGTACCAGCAGCTGCAGTACCAGCAGCTGCAGCACCAGCAGCAGTGTCATCAGCAGCAGTACCTGTACCAGCAGCAGCACCAGCAGCAGCGCTACGTCTGCTGCCGCTGTGTCTGAGATCATCAAACCCTGCTCGGTCAACCTCATCGCCTCCACATCAAGCGATGTGGACATGGGCAAGGAGAGTAAGGCAGGGAGCGGAGGAGGAGGAGGAGGAGGAGGAGGGGCGCAGGAGGACAAGATGGCCGTCAGCAGCGGCGGAGAGGAGCGAAAGGCGAGGCGGGCCAGCAAGCGCACGTACGAGTCGGGCTCGGACAGCGGCGGGGACGACTCGGACGGCAGCGACGGCAAGATGGAGCAGCGCGCCAAGCGGCAGCCCAAGCCCACCTACAAGAAGAAGCAGAACGACCTGCAGAAGAGGAAAGGGGACAACGACAAGGACGAGGACGAGCCCAAGCCCAACGGCATCTTCAGGAGCGCCAGGGAGAAGACCAAGCTCAAACTGGCCAGCAGCAGTAAGTCCTGTTACCATGCCAACATCAGATGATCACACTGGGATTCTGCTGTTGATGACATCATTCAATTTCAGAGTAGGACCGGATAGGATTCTTAGAGTCAAAATGTTCAGATCAATGAGAAACTGTGATAATCCCTGCTTTGGCATTATGGTCTCTATTCAAACAATACAGTGAAACACTACATAGTATCTGGCTTTAGTTTCATACAAGTCCCTACATGTCCATACAAACTCCTGGCTCACCAAACCTGATCCGTCCCACCTTGTCCTGATTATGAGATATATATTTGATGTTTACATTTTTTCAACACCCGCTATATGAGATGTTCTAATGTTCTGGTTATTGGTTCCCTAAAGAGGAAAGTGTATGTTCTGGCTGGGGGGCGTGGGGGTGGAG